>NC_081346.1:55064138-55090207 GCF_029784015.1 Lycium ferocissimum
GTAAGTACATAAAGGATGACTTTGTGGGAAAAGTGTAGTGAATTGAGATTTCTTAGGGTATTTTGATATCAATTCTTTCCGCGTTATGGGATTAAGGCGAAGAAAAGTTGATTTGTGGATAGTTTAAGCTCCACTACTAAGAAGGGAGTAATTGGTATCCGACATTCTTGTTATAATAGGGTTACGTGTGATATGAGAGTGGTTTCGTTTTGGATGTAAGAATTTGAGTTGGCATTCGACGCATTTTATACAAAGTGATTTATGGTTCCTTTCAGGTAAAGGGTATGTTCATCGGGTCTTCGCGCTTAGAGGAATGATAAGGATATCATGGAATTGTGGTTAGTTGTATTGAGAGTTATGTCGTGGTCATGCACGGTAAGATATACTTAAGGATTCAGTGTCAAGTTGATGAAGAGGTTATGCCATGGGCCAATGGAAGTCGGTGGTTGATTAGAAGGAATGACTTTAGTGTCGTGCAGGACTGAAGTTCTAGTAATCAAGGAGTTATCAGGTGCTACATCTAGTGTTGGTTTGAGGTTGAGAGCTTGTCCCTGTTGAGTTAGATTTGGCTATTTTTCGCTATTGCTGGTATTGTTATTCGGTTGAGTTGTTGGGAAAATCTCTTGAAGGGTTAAAGGTGTTTTGGTTCGAAAATTGGGAACGTTTGAAGTGGTAGATAAACGATGAGGCTTAAATTAATTCAATTTGTAAGGAACGTTTCAGAATTCGACATAAAGGATTTGGAGAAAGGTGTCACGACCCAAACCGATGAGCCGCGGCGAGTGCTCGACCACTACTGGCCAAGCACTCTTATGCTTGCATTTACTTCTCACTGATTAACCTGGGCCCATACACAATCTATAACTGAGCTATACTGTCTCCTGAACAATCAACACACGAAACACCATCTCGAGAACTCATGGCCAACACATACGTATAAACATAAATAGTGAGAGTAGTGGCGCAAGCTGATTAGGCCGCTACATATACGGTACAACAAACAAACACCGACAAGGCGGCATAACATCACAGCGACATATTACTGTCTACAGACCTCTACGGAATACAATTTGTAGAAAAGATAGGACAAGGCCCCTGCCATACCCATATATCTACATATCAAACAACATACCAAAAGGGCTGCAGCTTCGGATCAATGGAGCGCATTGAGTGCCGCTGAGGAGAGGTCTTACTGATCTAGATCGTCTGGCTGGCTACCTGATCCTACGAGCATGAACGCAGCGTCCACAAGAAGGGACGTCAGCACGAATAGTGTACTGAGTATGTAAGGCATGAATAATATCATAGTAAGAGACATGAAATATAACTTAAAGAAGAGAGATAACATGTACATCAAATTGCCTCATAAGGCGGATACCATTCATGCTTAGCTATCTTTGAAAAACATTTCTCATAAATGTACACATAAAATAGAATTGCTACGGAACGTGCAACCCGATCCACAAATAAATAATAGTGTTGTAGAACGTGCAACCCGATCCATAAATATTTTATATTGCTGCGGAACGTGCTGCCCGATCCATATATCATATCATCATCTTGCATATATATTGCCACGGAAAAAACGGCCCGATCCATTTATCCCATATATCCCGCATCCGCGGGCATCCCGCGTCCGGGACTATATCCAGTAGATCAGGTGGCTATGCGTATATAACGCCTCACCTTTCCCTTTACCCAATATGTACATATAAATATATATATATATATATCATATACATATATAACATAAGTAGCATGCATGAGAACCCAAAGAATGCTATGACTCTATCGGAGTGACGTAAGGTCGGTAACCTCCGATTATATTATGGAATAATCATCATCGCTCTATCTCACCTTGAAGGAACAATTATTAAAAGGTGAGATCAACAACAATGAATAAAATTGAGAAAATCATGAAATAACTCAACATTCTCATAATAACATTGAAATCATAAACTTGGAATCTTTAAACATAAAATCCTCATTATCATTGTAATCATCATAGAAGCATTCTCATCTTTAACATCATGAGAAGCTTTAAGAATCATGAACTTCTAGGTTTTGAAAACAAGGAGGTTATGGAAACATTTATGGAATCATAATACAGGAATCATGCCTTTGAACGAAAGGGACGATCCTTAACATACCTGTTCAGCCTCCAACTACCTACGCTTATCCGTCCGAGCCTGCAAGTCTACATATAAGACCATTCATACTATATTAGGCCCATTGTTATATACTCATCCTAAGCCTTCAAATAAATCTTTCTAGAATCTGCCAAAATTTTGGCAGCATCTCCTCTGTTTATATGCCTAGCCCAAAATTGTAATTCAGCAACCAACAACAACAACATCAATACCAATATCAATAACATTATTGGTAACATCAAAGTATTCCATAAAACACCTCACACGGTGTTTATCCCATTTCTCCCTTCACAAATTCGCTACACCATTATTTAATGGCTTTATCTTCGTAAATAAGCGTTAAATAATACTAAAAGAGAAAGATCCATACCTTACTTCTTGTTAAAACAGCAATATCCTCAATATCCACGCTAAAATCCACCGCAAAACAATACTGGAATCACAACCATGCGTTACCCGGACCTAAACCACTACTCCGCTACTTAAAAATTGCTTACTTTTTGATTCCCTCACTTTCTCTCTTCTAATTTCTGGAATTTTCTAGGAAAATCTGATCAAAAAAAGGGGTTATTACCCTTTATATAGGGGTCAAATTCGTGTTGGTTCACTGTAGTAATTTACTGTAGCCGTACTGTAGCAAGTCGGTTAATGTAGCAGTACTGTAGCACGCGTTTCTTCTTTGTCAACTGAACTTGTAACGTCCATAATTGTCTACTCCGATGTCCTATCGACAAGCGGTTTGTTGCGTTGGAGACTAGACTCAACGAACTTCATTTTAGGCTTTTGTTTCACTTCAAGAAACTTCGTATGCTAAGAGATATTCGTCCCTCAAGTTGGTCCAAAATTTTCACACAAAACATTACCTATCCTTTCTCGAAAGTCGTACTACTCCTTTTCTTCCACTCATCTCCTTATAGAACCTTCTGGTATACCTTATATACATCCTTCACTTATTAAATATACTTAATACTGCTTGATCCTTATATTCTAATGTAGGTTTACTTGACCATAACTCGACGTACTTATGTTTCAAATTTGTAAGTGTTTTTTCTAAGATACGGGGTGTAACATCCTTCCCCCCTTAAAACATTCGTCCTTGAATTTTGGAGTTTACAACCCATAACACCTCTGTTGGTTCGTTGCCTTCCACTTAGAATTCGATCGCCGTACCTTTATGCTATACATTGATCAGTTTCTTCCCGTTCGCTCTTAACTCTTGCATTGGAATCATCTATGCACTCCATTACCTCTTTGTTCTTATGTACATAATCAAGCATCAACTCGTATGCCGCGCTCCTTCTGTTTTCTTTATCGTAGTCTTGATTTATCATGCCATAATTGCTCGTCGTCTTGCAAGTACTCCTTTTTTCACTCCTTGTCTCCCTACTAATGGGTAGCTCCAGGCTGCAACGCCCTTTGTGTTCATCACCCTTTCCATCATTCTTTGTGAAATTATTTTGAAGAGCTTTCTCCCTCTCTTTATTACTCTTTAGAATATACCGGGCCTGGAAATCATATCTCACGTCCGCATGAAGTATTTCTTGATCCATCGTAATTCCTTTTTCCTACCTGCTTGTGGTTTGCTTATCTTTAATTCATTTCTGCTCCCTCTTGACACATTCTTGATATGCCATTACGTCCCGAGTCTTGGCCTCTTTAAGCTAACAGCTTTCTTTCTTTGGACTTTTTACAATGCTACACCTCCCTTCAAAATTAGATCTGCTCTTCCCCCCCCCCCCTCCCTTTTAAAGGTGCTCTTACACATTAATAACTCCCGAGTACCGGTAGTCATTCGCCAACCCTAACGATCTTCCAACTCGTTTGGTCTCTCATAATATCGGAGTTCTCTCATCGTATAGCTTGACTTATTTTTCTTTCTGCTAGTCGAGGGTTTTGCATTATACTCTCTTCTTTCGACCCTAAAGTCCATGAAATCTTCCTTTAAACGCGCAAATTCGTTCTATTCTTAAACCATCTTTTAGGAAAACTCCTTCGAGTCCGAGGCAACCTTGTCAATATGAGTACACATTTATCCCTTTATATACCTCTTGAGAGCTGGAAGCCTCTTAGCATCATTGCAAGGCCTAATCATTCTTTCTCTTATTTTCCATCCCTATTGGTAATTACTATCCTTTAGTCCCACTTATCAAAGCCTGTTCTCTAACCCTACGCATTCATCTTTTGTTTCCATACTACCACACTTTATCCCTTTCGCATGCCTACCTGCAAATCTCATTCAAATAGTCCCTTGCCTTGCCCGTCGTCCCTCTTGGAAACTTCACTCTCGCTCACTCCTTACACTTCAGACTTTCTAATCCTTTTACTTTCTATATACTCACTTTCTTCCTTTTCCTGGAGTTATGGCATTAGGAATTTCCAATTCTAACCTGTAGTGAAAATAACATCAACTTTTGTCACTTGAACTTCACTACCCTGTTCGATTAATGCCTTCAGTATATAGAAACGTTGGTTGCTGGGACACACATATCGGTTGGCGCAGCCACATATGGGATGTCATATACATACATATATATATATATATATATATATATATATATATATATATTTACTAATGCCTCTCTTATAAAGTATTTCCAAATACTATTCGAACTTATCCTAATTCTAGAGCTATGATGCACCTTCTTTCTCGTTGCCGGTCTAGTCCGCCTTATTCTTCGCGATCTTTTAGGGTTTCCAACCACTCCGCATACTCAAATTTCCCTTAGGTTACTTTAATTTCTCATCTGCTGCTTATGTCTGAATTTGTAGAGCTCTTAATATACTTCCTTGGGGGTCACCCATCCTAGTATTTCTCTCACCCCAGCAAGCTTAACCTTAAAGCTCTGATGAAATCCGGGCATTAGTGCTGGTATGATCGCATCCACCTTACCGCATGACCTTCCTCACATGACTTAGAACAATTTGAAGTTCTAATAGATTCCAATACATTAATGTAATGCATCCGAATTAGAAAGGACCTCTTACTCTTCCGACTACGCAAATACTACTTTGGCCTTTTCAATCCTCAATATTCACCTCTGCGCGTATAACTAACTTCCATCCTAGATTTCAAAATTCCCAATGGTTGCGAAACACCTTGATCGCCGTTACTTATAAATACTTGCTTATCGGTCCCTTTAGGATTTTCGCTCGTCGCTATTAAATAGTAACCCACAGCAAGTGCACACACACATAGGAAATTCCAATAAAGTCTCATATACATGTAGTTGATCAGTTTTTAATTTGATCCGGCGGGCTACAAAGTGAAGTGTGCTCCTCGTCATTGTCTACCCACCATCTGCTCGTCTGGCCTTCATCATCTCTCTCATCTGAGTCCGAGGGATATGGATAATCGTGCAGCTCCTGGTTTATCGACGGCTAGGATAAAGGGCTAGAGTAATCCATAACACTCACCGGGGTAGCTGGTACGGCCTCGGGAATTTCCTTCTCCAGTTTTCCAGATGAATCCTCAAACGGATCCATGTCATAACTGTCCTCTGGGGGATCCTCCTCCTTGGAAGTCAAAAACTCTGGAGGAATCGTCACTGGGTCCTCCGAGGTATCAGTCTCAATAGAATAACTAAAGCTCCTCCTACTCGGTCTTGGAGCCTGCGGTCCTCAATCTACTCTGGGGCCTTCTTAGCACCCCCACTGCCGGAGGCTAATCTCTTCATCTTTCGTCAATCTGTACTTACCTACAGGAAAAAAGGGTCAAAAGCAATCTCTCCTAGACTCTGGCTCTATCGCACGATGTAAGATGGAAGGAAAGGCCAATGATTCCAAAATGCCCCGCAGCCTCCTGTTTATAAGTGTGGCCGGTTTTACACCCATAAACAGTACTCTACCCGACACGGTCTGTAGAAAATCCCTAGGACGAACTGCTCTGATACCACTTTTGTCACGACCCAAACCGATGAGCCGTGACGAGTGCCCGACCACTACTGGCCAAGCACTCCTATGCTTGCATTTACCTCTCACTGATTAAACTGGGCCCATACATAATCTATAACTGAGCTATACTGTCTCCTGAACAATCAACACATGAAACACCGTCTCGAGAACTCACGGCCAACGTAGACATATAAACATAAATACTGAGAGTAGTAGCACAAGCCGATTAGGCCGCTACATATATGGTACAACAAACAAGCGCCGACGAGGTGGCATAATATCACAGCTACATGTTACTGTCTACAGACCTCTATGGAATACAGATTGTAGAAAAGACAGGACAAGGCCCCTGCAATACCTATATATCTACATATCAAATAGCATACCAAAAGGGCTGCAGCTCCGGATCAATGGAGCGCACTGACGGCCGCTGAGGGGAGGTCCTACTAATCTGGATCGTCTAGCTGGCTACCTAATCCTGCGGGCATGAACGCGGCGTTCACAAGAAGGGACGTCAGTACGAATAGTGTACTGAGTATGTAAGGCATGAATAATATCATGGTAAGAGACATGAAATATAACATAAAGAAGAGAGATAACCTGTACATCCAATTGCCTCATAAGGCGGATACCATGCATGCGTAGCTTTCTTTGAAAAACATTTCACATACATGTATACATAAAATAGAATTGCAGCGGAACGTCCAGCCCGATCCACAAATAAATAATAGTGCTGCGGAATGTGCAACCCGATCCATAAATATTTTATATTGCGGCGGAACGTGCAGCCCGATCCATATATCATATCATCATCTTGCATCTATATTACCGCAGAACGAACGACCCGATCTATTTATCCCATATATCCCACGTCCGGGCATCCCGCGTCCGGTGGCTATGCCTATATAACGCCTCACCTTTCCCCTTACCCCATATGTAGATATATATATATATATATATCATATACATATATAACATAAGTAGCATGCATGAAAACCCAAAGAATGCTATGACTTTATCGGAGTGACGTAAGGTCGGCAACCTCTGATTATATTATGGAATAATCATCATCGCTCTATCTCACCTTGAAGGAACAATTTTTATAAGGTGAGCTCAACAACAATGAATGAAATCGAGAAAATCATGAAATAACTCAACATTCTCATAATAAAATTGAAATCATAAACTTAGAACCTTTAAACATAAAATCCTCATTATTACTGTAATCATCATAGAAACATTCTCATCTTTAACATCATGAGAAGCTTTAAGAATTATGAACTTCTAGCTTTTGAAAACAAGGAGGTTATGGAAACATTTATGGAATCATAACATATGAATCATGCCTTTGAACAAAAGGGACGAGCCTTAACATATCTGTTCAGCCTCCAACTACCTATGCTTACCCGTCCGAGCCCGCAAGTCTACATATAAGAAAGACCATTCATACTATAATTAGACCCATTGTTATATACTTATCCTAAGCCTTTAAATAAATCTTTCTAGAATCTGCCGAAATTTCAGCAGCATCTCCTCTGTTTATATGCCTAGCCCAAAATCGTAATTCAGCAACCAACAACAACAACATCAATACCAATAACAATAACATAATTGGTAACATCAAAGTATTCCATAAAACACCTCACACGGTGTTTATCCCATTTCTCCCTTCACAAATTCGCTACACCATTATTTAACGGCTTTATCTCCGTAAATAAGCACTAAATAATGCCAAAAGAGAAAGATTCATATCTTATTTCTTGTTAAGACAGCAATATCCTCAATATCCACGCTAAAATCCACCGCAAAACAATACTAGAATCACAACCATTCGTTACCCGGACCTAAACCACTACTTAAAAATTGCTCACTTTTTGATTTCCTCACTTTCTCTCTTCTAATTTTCTGAATTTTCTAGGCAAATCTGATGAAAAAAAGGGGTTATTACCATTTATATAGGGGTCAAATTCGAATCGGGTTACTGTAGCAATTTACTGTAGCCCTGATGTAGCAAGTCATACTGTAGCAGTACTGTAGCACGTTTTTCTGCTTTGTCAGCTGAACTTGTAACGTCCATAATTCTCTGCTCCAATGTCCTATCGACAAGCAGTTTATTGCATTCGAAACTAGACTCGACGAACTTCATTTTAGGCTTTTGTTTCACTTCAAAAAATGTCATATGCTAAGAGATATTCGTCCCTCAAGTTGGCCCAAAATTTTCACACAAAACATTACCCATCCTTTCTCCAAAGTTGTACTACTCCATTTCTTCCACTCATCTCCTTATAAAACCTTTCGGTCCACCTTATATACATCCTTCACTCATTAAATATACTTAATATTGCTTGCTCCTTATATTTCAAAGTGGTTTTACTTGACCATAACTCAACGTACTTATGTTTCAAATTTGATAAGCGCTTCTTCGAAGATACGGGGTGTAACAAAAAGGAACCTTGTTAGTGATACGTGGGTACAATTGTAGGACAAAGGATGAGATTCGTTGCGTTTAGAGAGTATTTAATTTTAGAATTTGATACGTTAAGGGAACTCTAATGTGCGGAGTATGTGGTTTCATTCTATCCCCATGATTGATACGGCTAGCTTGCAAGAATTATTATTATGCGGTATTCAATTGAGTGGATTCGAGAATTTATTACGGTGCCTATGATCGTGATTTGATTTGAAATCGATAAATTGACAAGTCAATGTAGGATATAGTTGGTCGAGAGTTGGCAAGAATGAGTTACATTTTTGGGACTACTTGGGTTATAGTATCATTGTCTGGCATAAATTAGATGAGCGTGGGATTGTTGCATAATCTTGAGGAAGTAAGTCTACAGAAATGGATTAGTAATAAGAGAAGTTCCGTGAGGTCTTGCAATCAGTTACTAGTGAGAAGAGCTAGTGTGGTTTTAACAGAAGGGATTTGTGGAAGTTCTTTTTGTGTGAGGGTTAACATTGTAATCTCCATACGAAGCAATATTCATGGTAAGTGTTTATGTTGCGAGTAATTTTGAGGGTATACCTTGGAAGGATAATTTTGGATATTAAGGACTTGGAGGTTATTATGCTAGTTGGCGCAAGAGGTTGCGAGATTGATGCTTTCAGAAATGTTATGGGTTATCGAGGTATTACAATGGGAAGTTTGATGATTAAAGGGTTGTTATGTGAGAAAGTAGGTTCTTAGCGTCTAAAGGTTTGGGTTGTATTAGAGGTGTGTGTTGGGGAACTGAGATACTTAAGTTGCATTCACAAGGTTTAGCTCCTCGGTACTCATATGACAGCTTGGATATGATTCAGCTTTTGGAATCGAGAGTGATAGACATGATTTATTTTGCGTGGTAAGACCGTGATTAGTCTTGGAATTTGGGATCAATTCGAGTGGTTATTGATAAAATTCAGGAATAGTGCATTCCTTTGGGTCAGTGTGGTTTGATTATAACTTAACAAATTGCGTTCGAAATTACAAAGAACTTACGAGTTCCAAGTAATTCACTTTCGTGGATTTGATAAGTTTCAGTTTAGCTTGGGGTTTGATGTGAGTAGACCTAATGATATCGTACCGGGGGCAGTTTTTCAGTGAGTATAATGGTTTGCAATGGGGATTGTAATGACCTGTTTGGCCGTTATTGCATTTCCGACCCTTTTTATCCCTTTTCGAGTGTTACTAGCTCATATTTTACCTACGAGGATAGTTGGCACATTTCCCGAGGTCATCGAACTTGATTTGGGTAAGTTTTGGGAAAATTTAGCTTTTAAGTGAAAACAATTTGACTCATAGTTGACTTTTGGGTAAAACGTCCTTTTTTGAGAATCTGTCGATTCTGAGAGGTTCGGAGGGTCTTTTAGAACTTTTCATATATTCGGTTCGATTCCCAATGCACTCGGGCCTATTTTGGGACTTGAGTTAGGAAGTTGATTTTTGAGGTATCGGGGGTTGACTTGGTTAACGAGACCTCTGATGGGAATTTTAAGGCCACGAGTGCGGTCGTAGAGCATATTTATATGTACCTGCATATTTGGAATGTGTCCAGGAGATTCCGGGATGGTTCCGGGTGTTGATTTCAAGTTTGGAAGACACTAGAAATTTCTAGTGTTTGGTGATTGCTATAGCGGTAGGGTAGCGCTATGCTATAGCGGTGGTTTGACCGCTATAGCGGTTGACAGACCATATTTTTTATTTAAAAGCCGTAAGTCTTTTATTCATTACTCACTCCGAAAATAGCGCTTATGGGAGCATTTCAAGGTGATTCTAGGGGGGAAAATCTTTATGGTAAGTCTTTCTATCTTCTTTGCTATTCCATTTTCCATAATCACCTTAGGATTCCATTATCATGCTAGTTCACTAAGAGTTCAAGAATTAAAAGAGGGTTCAATGAGTTCTTCTATTGGGCTTTGTAATATTTATTTATTGGTTAGGCTAGCTTGCTTAAACATGGAATTGATGATTAGAATCTATAATTGCATGATTCCTTCCTAATTAGTGGCTAAATTATAGATTTGGAGTTAGGGTTTATACCTAAATTTGGGGGGTTTTGCCTAGAATCCGAATTTGAGCAAATTGTTGGTTCTTCTAGCTTGATATTGATGGAGATTAATCACCTAGAGCCTTAATTTTATGTTGAGACCTTTAGATTCCTAATTCCACCTTTCTAGTTCATAAACTCCATTCCAT
The DNA here is from genome assembly GCF_029784015.1 of Lycium ferocissimum. NCBI lineage: Eukaryota > Viridiplantae > Streptophyta > Magnoliopsida > Solanales > Solanaceae > Lycium > Lycium ferocissimum. The sequence goes on from NC_081346.1 coordinate 55,074,855, forward strand.
AGGTTAGGAATTTGTGTCTTGAATAGATGTAAGGTTTGAATGATGTTCTTCTTGATTCTAATTTCACGATTCGAATATTTTAGACTTTCATTATCTCGAGGCGCGAAGAAAAAGGGAACACGAAGGTGTGATTGTTGGAGACTTGCTGTTCAGCCTTCCAGGTAGGTTATGATTTACCATATGGTGAGACTTCGATTAGCAAAATGTATGTTTAGTTGATATTGTCGGAGAATGCATGTATACCTTTGGGTATGAAGTTGGGCTGGATATTGTCTTTGGTTGGGCCTAGTAGTTTGATTTGGGGGCTAGCCACCCTGTTGTGTTGCGGACTTATATGATCAATTACTTTTTTGCATTGTTGACATATTGATACCGTGGTATTTGCGAATAATGATACATCATGGCTATGATATCGCGATACTTTACTTGATTGATATAGAGATAAGATTAGTGATTCATTATGGCTTATTGTGTAGCCTTATCGTTGACATTACTTGTGTACCCTGGGAGATACTGCTAAGAGTTGAGATCCGCTGTGACTTTGTGCCTGAGAGGTACTGCTGAGAGTTGTGATCTGTTGTGGCGTATTATATAGCCTTATCATTGATATTACTTGTCTGCCTGAGAGGTACTGTTAAGAATTGTGATTCCATTGTTGCTGATTGTGTAGCCCTATTATTGATACTACTTGGGTCCTATGTATGGTACTGTTTTGGATAGAATTGGTTGTTGATGTCACATTTCATACTATTCATATGCATTTCTATGATACACTGACATATGCATGGTTCTGGTACTGATGATGATATGTGAGGGAGTGTTGCCTTTGAGGTTTCTACCGGAGTGCATAAAAGAGAGATCAGTGTTCGTTGCTTGTGGTTTCTTGTAGGGAACGATGGGGTGTCTGATTCCCGAGGTCTTTGTCGGGATCATGAGAGTGTGCTCATGATCCGAGGTCATATTCTGGAGCTAGTGGTACATGCACCTAGCTGGTCCCTTATGGGTCATAATCGCTGAGACGTGGGGTTATTTCGTCCTAGACATGTTGTACAAAGCCACATTTGCATTGAATTCATCATACATAAATTATTGCAGTGCATTGTATCTTGGTTTCTATAGATTGTTGTGATACTATTTTGATGTACTAATTCAGATTGCTATACTGCGACTTGGCACATTTTGGTTTAGATGCTATAACATAGGTGATGACTTGTACCGTGGATATGGATTATTTTTGACTTTTACTTGTTGGTCTATGGGTTTATCTTGCTTTGTTGTCTTTATATAAATTAGTTAGTCTTAGTCGGCCTATGATACCTACCTGTACTTGTCGTTTGTAATGACTTACACTTGCTGCATTATTTTATGAATGTAGAGTACCAGGAGGGATCGACTTCTACTCCTCATGGCCGACTATTCAAGGATTTGCTAATTCAAGTCTTTCACGGTGAGCAGGGGGACGTTCGCTGCCCGAAGACTCTTCTATCTACTATGTCTTTATTTTCATTCTAAGACACATGTTTTGAGACTAAGACACATGTTTTGAGACCATTAATGTATTATTATTATTATTCAGACTTGTAGTATTTCGTTAGATTCTCTTGTATGACCAGACCAGATACTGGGTGTATTTATTTTGTTTCTACTTCCTTATATTGTTATCGTTAGACTTCCATAATTCTATTTTCTTGTGCTTATTCATTATCTATTTATGCGTTTATTAAATATTGGGTTAAAGGTTCGCCTACTGAGGTGGAAAAGGTAGGTGCCCTTATGACTTAGTGAATTGGGTCGTGATAAGTTGGTATCAGAGCCCTAGGTTACCTGGTCTATAGTACAAGAGCGTGTCTAGTAGAGTCTCGTGGATCGATACGATGAGCTCTGTACTTATCTGCGAGAGGCTAAAGGACATTTAGGAAACTTCCAATTCTTTCATCCTCTCGTGCAAGTTCATTCAAATTGGTATCTAGTCGATTCCAGTTTTTATCTAAACTTTCTTATCTCAATCACCCACGGAGGATGAAAACTCGTCCTCGAATTCTTATGCGAGTGGTCGATGTATGTCGTGTTGTGGAATGGTACGAGATGTGTTATCTTGATTCGGACGCGTAATCCAGTTCACTCTCTAGTTATGGCCTGAAGATTCTATTGTGTGGAGTCACGATTAGACTCAATTGTTGTTCAGAGTCGCGATTAGAATCGTTTATTATGGGAGTTCATGACAAAATGGGAAAGATAATTTAGAGGGTTACATGATCTCTGTGTTGCAGCATTGGGTTGCTCAGAAGTGACAAAGTGCATTGATGGCTTAACAATAGTGGGTTGCTCGATGATATAATCGATTTGACTTCAGCTTCGTCAAGGCTTTATGATGGTGTGCATGACATTGGTGACCAATGACGAGTCAACGATTCAGCAACGATAGAGTATTAGACTTCGGTATGTGAGGACAAGTGTATGTTTTGTGATGACCATCAAATTTGGGTAAACGTATTTTGATCACATGTAATAAAGAAAACAAGGTGACAATAAGGACATGAAGAAAGACTTTTTTGGAGATAGTGTAGCGAAATGAGACCTCATAGAATATCTTGGACATGAGTACTTTTCGTAAGATTGGGAAGAGAAATTGGTATCTGACATGGTTGTCAGGATAAGGTTCCAATTGATACGAGGGTGAAAGTCGTGTTTGGTTGTGAAAGGTAAGGGGGTTCAGCATGACAAAATGGTACTGATGGAAGTGGTTGTCTAAGCTATGGTTATTATGGAGTATTGAATCTTGTGGAAGAATTAGGCATGGTTTAGTAACAGTCATACTTGCAGGTTCACGTGATATCTCGGGGATATGGTACTAAAGGTCATTCTTGGTATAGGCTTGTTGATGTTAAAGGACTACTCGGTTATTAAGTGAATGCTATGGGCACATGATTGATCATTAAATTTGATTGGGTTTTAGAATTCTAAGGAACTAGTAATCGACTAATAGAAATGACTTCAATTATGGGCTAATGTTATGAGTTAATGACTTGAGGAGTTACTAATTATTTCACTTAGATTTGAGGAGAAATATGGATATTGTTTTGTGGTTCGTTTGGCTTAGATGGATGATTAGTTTAGAGGATCGAGTGGATTTGAGTGTTTGTTGGTTGATAGTGATAAAGAGATTTGAAATGAAATATGGGAACTGAAGGATTGCGGTGAGGCATCTCTCTATCGGGTTAAGGGGATTAAAGTTCATAAGACTTGAGGTGAGGTTATGTCGGTACTTGAGTCGTGTTTGGATTGCAGTAATATTATATCATGACGTACAGTAAGGGGTGTGACTGATGAGTTTTATTAGTGCCTTCAAGGTTAAGGGAAGAAAGGAAATCGTTGCAGCAAGAGTTAGTGATATGAGAGCTTGGTTTTGATTGGACAGTGTAGAGTTGGCTTGAGAGTTTATGGATGAGTTGTGTCACGACCCAACCCCCGCAAGCCATGACTAGTGCCAGTCGGACACTCATATACACACTGTCAGCTATAATCAGTCCACAACTAGCATGATAAGAACTTATATACAAAAAGACAAGACGTCGTCTCAAAACTGTCACACACACACACACACACACACACACACACACATATATATATATATATATATATATATATATATATACGCTTTGTCTCTGAGTGAGTTACAACTCTCAACGGATAACATCGTACATAAGTCAAAAGCTATCTAATGTGGGAACGCCCCAACTATATACACTAAGCCGACAAGGCCGCCACTACATACTGTATCCCGAAGCATATATACATACGCAAGCCGACAAGGCTGCCACTACGTATGGGAACATCCTAAAACATAAGTCATATATACACAACTGTACGACAACTATATACAACCCACACATATGTCTACGGACCTCTAAGAGTATCCAAAAGTAACATATGACGGACGGGGCCCCGCCGTGCCCTCGAGTAAACATATACATATATCGAGCGGTCCGTGCCAAAGTCTAGGCTCGAACAACGGAGCACTCCAAGAAACGGTGAGGTGGAAGTCCGCGCGGGAAGGATCATCAAATCGAGCAACTGTACACGCGGCATGGGAACGAGCCCCCCCGAAAAGCGGGTAGGGAATATGTACTGAGCAAGTAAAGCATGAAATATAGTAAACATGATCATAACCGAAATAACAGGTACAGAAAACGAGTACAATAACCAGAATACCAAAATGCTTACTTTTGAAACACAAATCATACATGTCAATATCATATATCATATCCGGCCCATTATAGGACTCGGTGAACATGGTCGCCACCCCGTCTTTGGCGCCATAACACACGACATACCTCGAGAACACGACGATAACTCCGTATCACGACATACTCCATAACACAAGATAACTCCATAACACAAAGATAACACCGTAACACGACGATAACACCATAATATATATATACGTACCGGCCTCAGTGAGGGACTCGGTGAAATATGTAATAACGGAATGCACAAGGCGGGTAGTGAGTAATCATATGCATATAAATCATCTTTTGAAACTCAATAGATAAGTAGACTAATCAACGCTCGAGTATTAGGATGATAGTCATGTTCAGTACTCTTTGAATATCTTTATGAACTATATCAAAATATGGGCTCAGGGATAATAGACATGTATTAAGTTAATCCGAGTAAGTTTATAAAAGTTATGGACATTATTCATTATAGAATCCTTTAAGAATAGGAATCTTTATGCATCATTTACGATCCAGTCATACAAAAGACTCGAGGACAATAGCTCGACTATATTAAAAATTCTAATATCAAGAAGTGAATAAGAATCATAAACATGCTCGGAACTTATGAGTAGAGTTACCCAAAAGCTCATATCGTATCTTACTTACATCTAAGACATGCCAAAAGAAAGAAGGGATAGGCTTTACATACCTGTTGACGACTAATCGCAAAACCATTCGCTTTGTCGCTCTTTTTAGCCTATTTAACATAAAGGTAACGTTATCGTCAGTAACTATACTTTCTAGTTCGTAAATCCGTAGTCCATCGCTTTATAGAACTTGTTCTTTAACTTATACATCCTTGTTTTAGGGTTTTCCATTAGTTAAGGGCTTAACGAAAATCGAGCAGCATTTCCCCTATATATTTGCCTAACCCGAATTTCCAATTATTCTCCTGTTAACACAGAAATACCAACAACAGAGATATACATACGAAATTCTCACAATTCAGCCAATAACAATTCTAACAACCCAACAACTTCTCTAAACCCATTTCAACCCACAATTTCTACAACATCAATTTTATGCATTTGCTTACTTCCAATTTCGTCCAATCCAATTTTAATAACTCCATTACAATACTATTAACACAATTACACCATAAAACAAGAAAATCTCACCTTAATTTTCTCGGAGAAATTTCTACTCTTAATTGCTCTAATTTCGCAATTTCTTCTTCCTCAATTCAATATCCAATGTTGCTATCACCTCCTTGAACTTCCACATCACTTGAAATTTGATCAAAATAATCAACAAACAACAATTTTTTTTCTTCCCATCCATGGCTGGCCGTGAGCAGCAATGGAAATATTGCTCTATCATTTTCTTTTTCTTTTTCTAAGCTTAAGTTTTGCAAAAGAAAATGAAATGAATCCTAACTAGTCATTAGCTTGATATATATGTGAGTCTTCCAAGCCCTACACGTGCCCCCCCCCCCTTATGAGTAATTTTTTTTAAATCGGGTGGGGCCCACTTTATTATTTAATCTTAATTAATTTTAATTAATCACTAATTCTTGCTTAATAATCTAATCACAAATAATTAATCCCCAATAATCTAATCACAAATAATTAATCCCCAATCTCCAATAATATTTCTATACTAAATAAAATTTATAAACAATTTATGTTTTAATTAAAATTGAAAATTAAAGGTTTCTACTTTTTGTCCGAAAATAATTCTGTCTTTAACTTGACTCGATTTGCTTGCGAATAATTCGACGTATAAATATACCGGGTATAACATCCTTCCCCCCTTTAGAACATTCATCCTCGAATGTTAAACTGATCCTGAATTCCCAATACTTTCTCAAGTGTTCTCTTAGTTAATTATGCCCTTCACATACCTCTTCCGTTTATCGGTTCGCTATAATTCATTATAACGCATTCCAGGCCTCTACATAGTCATTCCTGTATTATCTCCTCTTTCTGTTGCTTCCCGAGATAATAATTCCACGTCATTGCCTTCACTCTTCTCTTACTTCGCAATCCGAATTTGTCGGTTGTTCCGTGAGCTCTTCCGTTGACATCTTACTTTCTTCCCTGTGCGCTTAGTCTTAACTTGACTCCTTCTCCTCCTATAGTTATTTCTTTAAGGTATCGTTTCGTTTATCGCACCTCTCAATCTTTAAATATGATTTTAACAACGTGCAGACGTCCTTTGCCAGTTCATTAGACTTTAGTATCCCTGGAGTATCGCATGCCTCTGGTAACCTGTGGACCCTTCGCAGGTTCTACGAGTAAAACGAAACTTCCCATAGGGTAACATTTTTGTACTCCAATATCCTTGCTTTACTCTGTTGTTATAGTCCGTATTCTGGAATCCTCAGCATCATTTGTTACTTTCTGATTTTCTTTTAAAGGTCTTTATCTATCATTTGCTTTTATTTCTTGATCTCGACCTTTAGGGTTGGCTATCGAATAGCACTAGGGTCCCCTCATATTATAATTTTACTGTCATCCAGTAACTAGTAACCCGCTTGTTCTGATTGTCTCGGTTAAATCATTTCGTAATTTTCTTTACCCTAACTGGCAATACCTTGGGCATATTATCTCGTGTCGTTTCTCTATTTTTGACTCAAACCCTTCTATCGCCCCTTTACTCAAATTTGCTCTTAGTTCTCCTATCACACATCCTATTGCAATCTTTACGTGAGCATGTGTAGGTGCTCAAATCAGCCCAAAAATACCTTAGCGTTGCGTCGCTAGTCTTCATGCAGACCCTATATTCTTCTCTTATATCTTTCAATTGTTATCAAGGCTCAACTATGGCTTTTGCCCTCAGGACTAATTATAGTTTTGTCTCAAACCACTTTATACCTTTCTCTGATGTATCCGAAATATCGCAACCACATTGTTGTTACTGAATTCTTACTCTTCTTATCAAGTACTCACTTGGCCTCGTTCTTAGTATACAAGTATTCGTAGGGTGCATAACTATTCTTGTACCACTTGTATAAAGTGTTTCTAATCTTAGTCATAGTCTTTCCTTCTCCTGGTTTATTCTGCTGTACATATCTTATTATACTAAAACTCACTTGTTGTTTAATCTGTCGTGCCCCTTTCCCTTCCTTTACTACTTATGTGTCACCATGTCATTAGTCAACAACTCCGTTGCCAACACCTTAACTTCTAATCCAGTATAGTCTTGCTATCCTTTATAATATCTTTTAAGTTACTCGTTACCATTCTCTTGTAGTATTCTTCCTTTTTATAAGCATCCACCTACTGATGTTATATTATCCAAGCTTTTTACCAATAATTCTCAGCACTGCCTCAAATACTATCTTGACTACTGTTCATCTATCGCTGGCTCTCATTTCAGCATGAGATTTCACTGGAGGTTTGAGTATCCATATTGGGTATATCATAATGTCAATTGTTTCCATCGGTACTTACTTTGCTTTCTCCCACTTCTCCCCTTTGGGGTTGTACTTATATCATTATCTATTTATATTCCGCTCTATGCCTCCATTTCCAATTTTCAAATTCCTATGATTCTTTTTCCAATACATTTGGTATATTGCACCATATCCATGCTTTTTCTTCATCATTTATAACCTAGATTACCCATGGATGAAACCCTAACACAATTACGAGGCGGTGAGAACTCTCAATATATAGTACAAAATCTTATATGATAGTTGATACTCGAGTAATGTAATTGATGTAGCAATTTATCCGAAGCCACATTCCATTTGTTCCGATCAGTAATTAGCTAGTGCTTATAGTCGTTTCAAATTCTCCATTTGGTAGCACTTATATTCTGATGATAAGTGTCCCAAGCTTTCTTATAACACTATCTTTATCCCAACGGATATCATCTGCTTCCTCTACTAAACTCACAATACATCAGTTGTTTCACAAATCCACAATCCTTGTCGTTAAAGGATTTCACTATTTTCGAGGTGAGGTCACATATACGCAGTACTCTTGTATGCCTCATACTCTTTCTCCCTTGTTGTATATCCAATGCTAACTTCTAACTTACTCAAAATCATATCAAATTCGTTTTAATAGTGGTCTTGTCTTATCACCTTTTTGTCGTACTACGCCTTAAGTTTGTAGCGATATATTTTCCTTTATGTCTGTCTTGAGTGCTTCCTTTAGTATTCCTTTCATTTCTCCGGTCTATGTCCATCTTTTATTTTGTGCACGAGGAATCTCATGTCACTTCTATATCCTTCGAAAACACTTCGCCCCGTACAAACCCCTTTCTCCTTTTCAAAATGTATTATGTTTATCTCTATTTGTTCTTATCATCCCAGTCATTTCTGGCATTCATTCTGTCTTGTTGCTCATCTTCCTTTAGGTTGGTCTTTCATAATTCTGTCGCTTATATTACTCGTTTTCTTAGCTATACAAGTCATAACACATTGCTATTTGTAATCCCACTCGTTTTCTTCTTATCTTCCTCTTTCTATTAACTCCTTCTCTTCCCGTGCTCGCTTTCACTTTCGTTACCACTTGATCTCTATACTGAACCTTCCCTGTAGAACTCTGTAAGTCCTTCTTATTCGCTCTACATTTGCTTTTTCGTTTCACACCAATCACATCGCATTTTCTAGTTACTCCCTTGTTAGGCTTTACTCATTCTATAGCAATCCTTATAGTATTCGCATTATATCCTGTTTGTAACCCATCCTATAACGTAACACTTCTTAATCTTAAGGATTCACGATTCTTACTATGGTTTTAATTTCACTCTATGGAATAGGCGTACTTAACCCTTCACCCTTTCTGGTCGATCTTATCCTTAATATCTCACAAGCTATCTTATCAATACCTTCATAATTTGTCATAATTCTTCCTCCTCCGTGTTTTTATCTCAATCATACTATTACTCTTTTTAACTGTAAACTCGTCATAATTTATCCCTACTTATCGGTTCACTTGATACCTCAATAAAATGTTTGTCAAGATTCGCCACCTTTTCTAAAACATCCCTTAGTATCACAAGCCCTTCCGAATTATCCTAGCATTCCATCAACAGCATATGAAATACATGATCCTAGACAGCCCACAAGTTTGAGCTTTCCTTCCACAAATTCCATCTCCAATTAGTTGATTAATAACTAATAAAATGTCACCTGAAGCATTCTCCAACCACCAGAGAAGAAAATTAGAATCCGACAAGCACCACAGGACTTCTTAGTGCTTGATTCACATAGTTTACCTCCATATTTGCCCTTGGGTCGTGAGCGAACCATTTAGTTCACAAACTACTTGTTGTACGCCTTGTTCTCTTCCAATAAAGTGAAACTTAATTGCTAGACGTTTTTGGCCTATAACATGAGCTTTTTCTAAGGCAAAATGTGGTTGGAACGTATTATGGTCCGTTCAAATGAATTGCGAATTCACTGCTCATATACGCTTCTTCAAAACAAGGTCTCCCAAACAAGAATGATGCCTCTTATGGATGACGTGGGGGTATTTCTTAAAGTTTTAGTCCAACATAATAGATTTACCTTGTCAGTATCAACCGTCAAAACATATTATGAACTTATATCTCATTCTCTTCCTTTTTCCTATTTCTAGGAAAATTTGGGCAGAGTTTCCTCTGTACTTATTACTATCCCAGAACTCGTACGCAGAAAATACCAACAATACCTCACAGGGCCAACATATATACGCATATATCATACCGTATCATAGCCACACAGGGCTCCCAATTTGTAGTAAAAGTATAAAGGTGTCAGGACTTACCTCACATATCGCACCTCGGCGTACCCGATCCTTTAACGAGTCTCCGTTATACCTTCCTATCTACCTTCTCTTTCATCCTTCAACTTTACATTTCGATCATACTCCAATATCTTTGCCTTATCTAACATGTATCTTTCATACCGTTACTTACCTGCGTGCCTTGTAACTTCCAATATCATCAGTCGCTTTCTTCTATCGATGTCGTTCTTCTGCTGAAATCAAAGGTTAGTATAAGGAATCTCATTTCCTATGGCTTGGCTCTATCACACGACCCTAGATATGAAGGAAAGGTACCATCCTAAATGCCCTGTAGCCTCCTGTTTATAGATGTGGTGCACAACACACCGATAAACAAGACTCTACTAGACACGGTCTGTACACACCCCGAGGAATTTCGCTCCGATACCACTTTTGTAACGACCCAACCCCGTAGGCCATGACTAGTGCCCGAGCTGGACACTCGTATACACACCTGCTAGCTATAATCAGTCCACAACTAGCATGATAAGAACTTATATACAAAAAGACAAGACGTCGTCTCAAAACTGTCACACACACACACACACACACACACGCATATATATATATATATATATATATATATATATATATATATATATATATATATATATATCACAAAGACCCCTCGTCTTCGAGGAGTTACAACTCTCAACGAATAACATCGTACATAAGCCGGCAAGGCGTTATCATAACATGTGAGAACGCCCCAACTATATACACGCAAGCCGACAAGGGCGCCACTACATACAATATCCCGTGTTATATATACATACGCAAGCCGACAAGGCTGCCATTACGTATGGGAACATCCCTAAACATAAGTCATATATACAACACTGTACGGCAACTATATACAACCCATATATATGTCTACAGACCTCTAAGAGTATCAACAGTAACATATGACAGGACAGGGCCCCGCCGTACCCCTGAGTAAACATATACATATATCAGCAGATCTGTGCCAAAAGTCTAGGCTCCGGAACAACAGAGCACTCCAAGACAGCTGAGTGGAAGTCCTAAGCGGAAGGATCATCAAATCGAGCATTTGTACCTGTGGGCATGGAACGCAGCCCCTCGAAAAAGGGGGTCAGTACGGAAAATGTCTTTGCGCATGTAAAGCATAAAATACAGTAAACAGGATCATAACCGAAATAAGAGGTACAGAAAATGAGTACAATAACGTAATACCAAAATGCTTACTTTTGAAACACAAATCATACATGTCAATATCATATATCATATCCGACCCATTATAGGACTCGGTGAACATGGTCGCCACCCCGTCTTTGGCGCCATAACACAAAGATACTCCGAACACGCATAACTCCGTATCACCGCATAAAGCTCGTATCACAAAGATAACTCCGTATCACAGTATACTCCATAACACAGCATAACTCCATAACACAGCATAACACCATAATATATATATATATATCGTACCCGGCCCTCTAGTGAGGGACTCGGTGAAATATGTAATAACGATAATGCACAAAACTGTGAGGATGCAAGTAGATTAATGAGTAATCATATGCATATAAATCATCTTTTGAGACTCAATAGATAAGTAGACTAATCAACGCTCGAGTATTAGGACGATAGTCATGTTTCCGCACTTTTGAATATCATTATGAACTATATCAAAATATGGCCTCGGGTGGATAATAGACATGTATTAAGTTAATCCGAATCTTTTGAATATAAAAGTTATGGACATTATTCATTATAGAATCCTTTAATAATAGGAATCTTTATGCATTATTTATGATCCAATCGTACAAAAGACTCGAGGACAATAGCTCGACTATATTAAGAATTCTAATATCAAGAAGTGAATAAGAATCATAAACATGCTCGGAACTTATGAATAGAGTTACCCCAAAGCTCATATCGTATCTTACTTACATCTAAGACATGCCAAAAGAAAGAAGGGATAGGCTTTACATACCTGTTGACGACTAATCACAAAACTATTCGCTTTGTCGCTCTTTTTAGCCTATTTAACATAAAGGTAACATTATCGTCAGTAACTATTCTTTCAAGTTCATAAATCCGTAGTCCATCGCTTTATAGAACTTGTTCTTTAACTTGTACATTCTTGTTTTAGGGTTTTCCATTAGTTAAGGGCTTAACGAAAATCGGGCAGCATTTCCCCTATATATTCGCCTAACCCGAATTTCCAATTATTCTCCTGTTAACACAGAAATACCAACAACAGAGATATACATACGAAATTCTCACAATTCAGCCCATAACAATTCTAACAACCCAACAACTTCTCTAAACCCATTTCAACCCACAATTCCTACAACATCAATTTTATGCATTTGCTTACTTCCAATTTCGTCCAATCCAATTTTAATAACTCCATTACAATACTATTAACACAATTACACCATAAAACAAGAAAATCTCACCTTAGTTTTCTCGGAGGAATTTCTACTCTTAATTGCTCCAATTTCGCAATTTCTTCTTCCTCGATTCAATATCCAATGTCGCTATCACCTCCTTGAACTTGCACATCACTTGAAATTTGATCAAAAAAATCAACAAACAACAATTTTTTTTTTCTCCCCATCCATGGCTGGCCGTGAGCAGCCATGGAAATATTGCTCTATCATTTTTTTTTTTGTCTAAGCTTAAGTTTTGCAAAAGAAAATGAAATGAATCCTAACTAGTCATTAGCTTGATATATATGTGATTCTTCCAAGCCCTACACGTGTCCCCCCCCCCCCCCCTATGAGTCATCTTTTTTTTTTTTTTTAAATCGGGTGGGACCCACTTTATTAATTAATCTTAATTAATCACTAATTCTTGCTTAATAATCTAATCACAAATAATTAATCCCCAATCTCCAATAATATTTCTATACTAAATAAAATTTATAACCAATTTATGTTTTAATTAAAATTGAAAATTAAAGGTTTCTACTTTTTGTCCGAAAATAATTCTGCCTTTAACTTGACTCGATTTGCTTGCGAATAATTTGACGTATAAATATACGGGGTATAACAAGTTGTATGTTCGGTTATGTCATAGACTAACAGAGGTCAGTGGTGGGCTAAGGTTGGGAACCTTGTATTCATTGTGTAAATTTGACTTGATCCGGCTACTACTAGTGTTATTACTCGGCTTATGTGATTGAATAAAAAGGATTGGTGTGAGAGTGGCTAGAGGTGTTCAGATTTGATAATTGAGGTAAGAGGTGATTCTTTGAGGGCTAGTAATGTTAAGGATTTTTTAGTTAGGGATTCTTAAACATGGGTACTTGAAATGGTAGATCAATAAGGGGTTAACTGAGTTAAGTTCGGTATAAAATTCTGAAATTGGGTTAAGTAATTTGGGCGTGGACACTCCGGTGAAGATACATGAGGATATTAGTAAGACTGTTTATGTGATTCGCTTGATTTAGAGAGTTTTCAGTTATGAGTTGAGTGAGTTAAGGGAAAATTACAATGAATATAGTATATGGCCTACTATTATCTCCAGGTGTGATTCAGCTAGTGTGTGAGACTTATAATTATGTGGTGTTCGATTCAGTGGATTCGAGGATTGGTTATGGTATACATGATCGTGAATTGATTAGCAATTAGGAAATTGATGAGTAGATAAAAGGTATAGTTGATCAAGAGTAGGCAAGAATGAGGTACATCTTGGGATTACTTGAGTCTATTTAGATTGTGGCATCATTGTCTTGCATATTCAGATGAGAAGTCCACAGAAATGGACTAAGTGGTATGAGGACAATTCCATGAGGTTCATGATCGACAACTAGTGATAAGTGTATTTTAGGGAACTAACATGTTGAGTGTAACGACCATCCCGATCGTTAGGGGAAATTTAGGATCACCCTCAGAATAGAGCCTATCCAAGGGTAGAACAAGCTAATAGAAACTCAAATGTAGAAGTCTAAGAACTAAAAACTTGGCTTGTTTGTGATCATTGTTTAGTTGTATTGAGTCCATTGGGGGGTGACGTAGGAAATTAGACCTCCGTTGGAGATTCTGAGGCTACGGGTAAGTCTGTGTGGTGTTTTTACATTGATGTGCATATTTTGTTTGTGTTTATGAGGCCTCAGATCAATTTGGGATTGTAGAGTACAAAACTGGTGGAATTAACGAGCCCACTGGTTCAGTGGCACCGCTGCAGCGGATGGAGTACTGCTGCGGCGGGGTCACTGTAGTGTCGGATTTCTCGTCACCACGGACTTAGCGTAAAATGAGGGTGTCTGCTATGGCGGACACCGAATTGCTGTAGCGCTTGCGCCATGGCGGGTCCGTGCTCACCATAGTGCAAGTGGGCCGTCTGTCTCCATCACTTGTAGTTATTTATCATTCAATGAATGGCTGATAAAGGATCCATTGATATTAATCTAATCTATTTAGAATTCTTGGTACTTTGTAGTTTTACATAAGCAAAGTATTGAAAATCGCATTTGTTCTTTCTATTTCTAACCATCGGGAAAATTCATCCTCTTTTATTCCTAGATTATTCCAGCAAATAGCGGAATCGTGGCTAGGGAACTATACTAGCGACCTACCCAATTTATAATAGAAATTTTCGCGATCAATGATTGGACCATGCAAACTAGAAATGCTTTTTCTTGACTAAAGAAACAGATTACTCGATCTATTTTCGTATCACTCTTGATATATATCTTAACTCGGACATCCACTTCAAGTGCATGGCAGAAACCCGATTTTTAAACACTTAGTCCGAATTCTTTATTCATAAAACTCCAAAACATTTTTCGAGGAGCACCTAGGGAAAAATTCTAAGGCTAGGGGAAGAATATTCTTGAGAGGTAAGTCCCAACCCTTCTTTCCTTCATTACGCATTCATCTCTAAGATTGTCGTCATTCTAATGGGTCTACAATGGTGAATTGAGGACTAGTAACCCTAGAACTTAATAGACCTCTAATGGTTGGTAGGTTATGAATATTATTGTGTGATTATCATTTAAAGGCTTGGGTTATCACTTCTAATAAAGAATTGAACCGTAAGAGACATGAACTAAGTGAATTGAGACTTAGGGTTTCATAAATATGGTAGCTTGACCATATAAATTGCGTGTAAGAGATAACTTGAATGAATAAGGGTGGAAGGGGTAAAGTGGAAGGGTGTTCATTGAATTGATATTGTTGACAAGAGTGTTGTGACTTATTTAGCATCTTAATTTCTAGACATTGAGCATTCCGAGGCATTACGGAAGGGAAAGGCTATAGCGAAGTGATTTACATTGTTCCAGTTCTGCAGTTGAGGTAGGTTGCGGTTTACTTGAGTTAGACTTTGATTAGTTGATTTTATGTGTTATGAGATTGACAGGAGAAAGATAATGTGTGCTTAG
>NC_081346.1:55090307-55115515 GCF_029784015.1 Lycium ferocissimum
ACCGAAAGGTCCGAGATCTTGAGTTTATGGAAGGAGAGCACGTTTTGTTGAAAATATCACCCATGGAGGGTGTGATGAGGTTTGTGTCACACCCCAACCTTAGTGAGACGTGATTGGCACCCGGCATCTTACGAAAATCGAGCGAACCAACTGATACCTCACATCCTCTATGTCTTGAACAGCAAGATAAGGCCAAGAAGGCCAACTATGAATATAATATCATGCATACGTATATATACAATGGGCCTGCGAAGTCAACATATCCACTAACAAAGCATAACTGAGTTGTACACAGGAATGCACAAGCCAAAGCCTCTAAGAACATGACTGAAGTAAACAAGTCGAGACATGGCCCTCGACATACCCTTAACACAAAAAACATATACAACCCAGAATTGGCAATGCTCCAGGAAGAAGTGGAGCTCACCAATCAAAACTGGTACCTGAAAGTAGCCTACCGAGGAAGATCCTCGTCCTATCTGTCTACACGTGTGGGCATGAACGCAGCGTCCACATGAAAGGACGTCAGTACGAATATTGTACCGAGTATGTAAGGCGGAAACGTAATATAATAAATATATATACTGCAAGAAGAAGGAAAAGAGTCAACCTGGCACTTTTGACTTACCAATGAGAATCTAATACGCATGTCTCTTAATACTCTTATCTCTTTAACTACATCTATATTTGATACTGTGTCTCTAACTTACTTATCATCCTGGTGCCAACTGCCCAACTGATCAGTGGTAATTGCCCGACCGGCCGTAGAACGGTGGTAACTACAAGTCCAATTATCACCTGACGGTAGAGCGCAACTACCTGACTAATTAGTGGTAACTGCCCAACAGGTCGTAAAGACGGTGGTAATAACTTCCCTACTGGTCGTAGACCGGTGGTAACTACAATCGACATCATAACCAAGCTTCTACAACAAAATCTCTATGAACTTCTCATGGTCATCGCTTAACCCGTAGTGTCTACATAATCCCATAAGACTTATAAGCACAACTCAGGTCATTAGTATTTCTTTCTGCTTGACTGGACTATAACCAAATTCTAAAATACAACACAAACCTCTCTTCAAACATTAAATACCTCATTGGAGCTCCTCTGCTATCACTATATTTACGTTCTATAAAATATCCCTTAAGAACCTATTCCTAAACTCATTCGATTATTATTAGGGAACCATCATCATGAACACATCTGACCCTGAAGGAACAAAATCACAATGTGAGATCAACATCAATGAATAACATCAATAGCCATGAGACAAGCTCAATGATATCATAAGAATAACGGGAACTATAAACTTTGGCATCTTTAGCGACAGGGTTATTGAAGGTAGCATGTATAGGTTCACAACAAAGGGATCATGCCTTAAGAAAGATATTGTGGAAACATGTACAGAATCATAACGTAGGAATCATGCCTTTTGAAAGAAAGGGCTAGCCTTACCATACCTGGAAACTCACTTCTCGACTTTCTAACCTACGTCCTGTCTTGCAATCTACATATAAAACTATTCATACTATCATTAGGCTCACCATCATAGACTTGTCTGAAGCCTTTAATTAAAATCTTTTTATAATATACCGAAATTCGAGCAGCATCTCCCCTGTTTATATGCCCTGCCCGAAATCACAATCCAACAACCAACAACAACAATACCAGCATCAACAACAATATTATCAATACCAATATATTGCTAAAACATCCCACACAATGTTTTATCCAATTTCTCAACCCATAAATTCATTATACGATCATTTAATAACTTTATCTTCGTAAATAAACTTAAATCAATATCAATAAGAGAAGATTCATACCTTACTTCTGCTAGAACCATAATATCTTCACTTTCCACCATGAATCCAAGCTAAGATTCACCACAACACAATATTATAATCACAACCATACGCTGTCCGAACCTAAATCCGGAGATTCCACTTGATTCGCGCTAAAATTTTATGGCGGAAGTTTGGAGAAGGTTCCAGAGGGTTGGGAATGGTTTCCAGGGGTTATGGGGTGAAATTAAGGGGTAAACCCCCTTTATATAATGTCTTAGAGTCGGTTTGCACCGACCTAATTTTTGCTCTCTGCGTTCGGGCCACCTTGGTGCGCGTTCGCGCAGATTAAAGCCTCTGCTCGGACAGTCTATCTTAAAATGCTCATAACGTTTGATCCCGATGTCCGATTGACGCGTGATTATTTGTGTTCGAAACTAGACTTCCTGAACTTCAATTTAGGCTTGATCCAAAACTCCTAATATACTAAAAGATATTATTTCTCCAAGTTGGGCCAAAATTACCCTTCATATTTTCTCAAAAGTTCCCACAAACATAATTTCCTTAAATCAATTGTCCTATAATCTTTCCATAGCTTATTATATGAACTTAAAACCTCATAACCATAAGATAAACACATATAATCTCACATACCTCCTGAAAGGTAGCTCGAATCTCAACACACGAAAACTACGGGGTGTAACATCCCCCCCTCCTTTAAAAACATTCATTCTCGAATGTCAAATTCTTAGAGATCTCTATGAAAATTTCTGCAGAGTTTCCTCGGTAACTATAATACTACCAACTTGTGATACAGCAAGCTAAAATACACAATAGCACACCGGCCACCATAACTAAGAATAACTTTTTTAGCCACACATAACTAGTAATTATACCTGTATTGTAATAGGGAAACTGCTCCTGATACTGATGCCTAGTCAAAGCGTATATGTGGTTCTGACCACCACCAGAGCTAGATGCTCCACCTCTACCTCTGCCCCTGCTAACTGATGTCTGAGGGCCTCGTTTTGAAAAGTGTACCGAGAAAGCTGAAGCTGCTACTGATCCAGTGGGCCGAGCTATATCACATCTATCGCCCATCGGGCA
The DNA here is from genome assembly GCF_029784015.1 of Lycium ferocissimum. Lineage (NCBI taxonomy): Eukaryota > Viridiplantae > Streptophyta > Magnoliopsida > Solanales > Solanaceae > Lycium > Lycium ferocissimum. Next base: position 55,093,202 of record NC_081346.1, read on the forward strand.
ATCCCTCATGTAGTGGCCTGAAGCCCAACATGTATAGCATGCATCAGAGCCTTGACGACATCTTTCAGAATGGGCTCTACCACACTGACTGCATTGTGGATGGGGCATCCTCATCTTTACCGATTCTCTTCGGTGTTGAAAACCCGAAGCCCTCAAATTCCAACGTATCTCAGAATAAGCCGGCCTCTCATAACACGGCCTCTGCAATGGTGAAGGAATACTAGTAGCTAAAAGTGGGGACCTAAAACTACCTCTGACATCCTCTATTTGACTAGAAGATTTAGCTCTCTTAGGCTGACCTTCATTCAAATCCTCAGACTGCCTTCTTTCCTGATCTTCTAGATTCTGAGCATATGCTTGAACACGGGCGACGTCCATACCATCAAGTAAAGCAGTCGTGGAGCATTCATTAATTAGATACGATTGGGGTCCCGCCACAAATCGATGCACTCGGTCTTCCATTTCCGTTACAATAGTGGAAGCATACCTAGCTAAAGAGTTAAACTAGAGACTATACTCCCGCACACTTCTGTTTCCTTGCCTAAGTGTCAACAATCTATCTACTCTTGCCCGACAGACCTCTGGTGGCAAATAATGTCGAATAAAGGCATCTACGAACTCCTGCCACATGGGTGGAGGTGCATTAGCTCCTCTGGAAGACATCCAAGCATTATACCAATACACAGCCACATCTCGTAATCAGGAGAAGCTAACTCTCGACTCGGTGTCTGATGCATGCATCACTCGTAACGTTCTCAGTATTTCGTCTATAAAATTCTGTGGGTCCTCCTCTGGTTTCGACCCAAAGAACTCTGGAGGGACCAAATTAAGAAACTCTTGGACTCTGGCACTAACGGATCTGTCACCGTAACCTATACCCTGCCGCTGGGCCTGAGCGGTGACTATCTGAGTTAACAACTGAATAGACTCACGTACCTCCCAACCCGAGGCATCAGGTGGGGGAACTGGGGGTGCTGGAGTTCCTGTATGCTCCTCTGGAGTCATAAGAGGTCCGGGATGGAACTTCATTTTGGGACCTGCCTTCCTTCATATCTATCGGCAGCTCCCGCTCAATCCTTCTTCCGGCCACTGCCTTGCCTTTTTGGACCGCTGTTGCTTTTTTTTTCATAGGCATTACTGCAATCATAACATATGGTCAGAAAAAAGAGAATCCTCACAATATGGTTCTATCGTACGATCTAAGATAGGAAAGAAAGAAAATATCCCTAAATGCTTTGCAGCCTCCTGTTTATAAGTGTGGTGCACTGCACACCATAAACAAGACTCTACTAGACACGGCTTGCAGACAACCTTAGGACAGACCTGCTCTGATACCACTTTGTCACAACCCATCCATCGTTAGGCGTGATTGGCACCCAACATCTTACGGAAACTGAGCGAACCAACTGATACCTCGGATCCCCTATGTCTCGAATGGCAAGATAAGGCTAAGAAGGCCAACTATGAATATAATATCATGCATACATATATATACAATGAACCTGCGACGTCAATATATTCACTAATAAAACATAACTGAGCTGTACACAGGAATCTGTCTCCAAAGCCTCTTAGAACATGACTGAAGTACATAAGTCGGGACAGGGCCCCCGACATACCCTTAACACAAAATACATATACAACCCAAAATCGGCAATGCTTCAGGAAGAAGTGGAGCTCACCAATCAAAACTGGTACCTGAAAACAACCTACTGGGGAAGATCCTCGTCCCGACCGTCTACACCTGCGGGCACGAACGCAGCGTCTACAAGAAAGGTCGTTAGTACGAATAATGTACCGAGTATGTAAGGCAAAAATGTAATACAATAAATATATATATACTGTAAGAAGAAAGAAAAGAGTCAACCTGGCACTTCTGACTTACCAATGAGAATCTAGTACGCATGTCTTTTAATACTCTCATCTCTTTAACTACATCTATATTTGATATGGTGTCTCTAACTCACTTATCATCCTAGTGCTAACTGCCCAATTATCAGTGGTAACTACCCGACCGGCTGTAGCTTGTTGGTAACTGCCCGTCTGATTATCGCCTGGCTATAAAGAGCAATTGCCCGGCTGATCAGTGGTAACTGCCCAACCGACCGTAGCACGGTGGTAATAATTTCCCTAATGGTTGTAGACCAACGGTAACTACAATCGACGTCAAAACCAAGCTTTTATAAGAAATATCTATGCACTTCTCATGGTGATCGCTTAACCGTAGTGTCTACATTATCCCATAAGACTTATAAGCACAACTCAGGTCATTAGTAGTTCTTTCCGCTTGACTAGACTATAACCAAATCCTAAAATACAACACAAACCTCTCTTCGAATATTAAATACCTCATTAAAGATCCTCTACTAGCACTCTATTCACGTCTTATAAAACATCTCTTCAGAACCTGTTCCTAAACTCATTGGATTATTATTAGTGAACCATCATCATGAACACATATCACCTTGAAGGAATAAAATCATAAGGTGAGATCAACATCAATGAATAACATCAATAGCCATGCGACAAGCTCAATGATATCATAAGAATAATGGGAACTATAAGATTTGGCATCTTTAGAAATAGGGCTATTGAAGGTATCATATATAGATTCACAACAAAGGGATCATGCTTTAAGAAAGATATTATGGAAACATGTATGGAATCATAACGTAGGAATCGTGCCTTTTGAAAGAAAGGGCTAGCCTTAAAATACCTGGAAACTCACTTCATGACTTTCTAAACTACGTCTCGTCTTTCAATCTACATATAAAACTATTCATACTATTGTTATGCTCACCATCATACACTTGTCTGAGGCCTTTAATTAAAATCCTTTTAGAATCTGCCGAAATTCGGGCAGCATCTCCCCTGTTTATATGCCCTGCTCGAAATTACAATCCAGCAACCAACAATAACAACAATAATAACAACATCAACAACAATATTATCAATACCAATATATTCCAAAAACATCCCACACAATGTTTTATCCAATTTCTCAACCCATAAATTCGTTATACGATCATTTAATAACTTTATCTCCGTAAATAAACATAAATCAATATCAATAAGAGAAGATTCATACCTTACTTCCGTGAGAACCGTAATATCTTCACTTTTCACCTTGAATCCAAGCCATAATTCACCACAACACAATATTATAATCACAACCATACGCTGTCCGAACCTAAATCCAGAGATTCCACTTGATTCGCGCTAATATTTTATGGCGGAAGTTTGGAGAAGGTTCTAGAGGGTTGAGGATGGTTTCCAGGGGTTATGGGATGAAAATAAGGAGTAAAACCCTTTTATATAATGTCTTAGAATCGGTTTGCACCGACCTACTTTTTGCTCTGCGCGTTCGCGCCCCAAGTCGCGAAGAGTAAATCCTCTGCGCGGACAGTCTGTCTTAAAATGCTCATAACATTTGATCCCGATGTCCGATTGACGATCGGTTTTTTGTGTTGGAAACTAGACTTCCTGAAATTTAATTTAGGCTTTGTTTTACTCCTAAATTCCTCATATACTAAAATATATTATTTCTCCAAGTTGGGCCAAAATTTCCTTTCATATTTTCTCCAAAGTTCCCACACACTTAATTTTCTTAAATCACTTGTCCTCCAATGATTCCATAGCTTATTATATGAACTTAAAACCTTATAACCGTAATATAAACACATATAATCTCACATACCTCCTGAAAGGTAGCTCGAATGTCAACACACGAAACTACGGGGTGTAACAGTTTGGGAAGAGGGGCAAGTTTAGCTCGAGATTTATTGGGCTATTTGAGATTCTCAAGCGTGTGGGGGAGGTAGCTTATGATTTTTTTTTACCTCTGAGCTTATTCGGTGTTCATCCGTTATTTCACGTTTCGATGTTGAAGAAGTATCATGGCGATAGGTCGTACATAATCCGTTGGGATTCGATTTTACTAAATGAGAACTTTACTTATAAGGAAGAGCCTGTTGCTTTCTTCGATAGAGAGTTTTGCAAGTTGAGGTCGAAGGAAATAGCCTCCGTCAAAGTTCAGTGGAAGAATCGCCCAGTTAAGAAAGTTATTTGGGAAATAGAATCGGATCTGTGTAGCAAGTATCCTTAGCTTTTCACCGGGACAGGTACCCTTTTCCTAGAATCCGCATCCCTGTACGTTCGGGGGATGAACAGTGTTTTAATTGGCATCTAATATAACGACCTTCCCGGTAGTTAGGGAAAATCTAGGATCACCCTCCCTATAGAACCTTTCCAAGGGTAAAGCGAGCTAATAGAAACTCAAATGTAAAAGTCTAAGAACTGAAAACTTGACAAGTTTGAGATTATTGTTTGGTTGTATTGAGTACATTGGTGGGGTGACGTAACAAATTAGACCTCCGTTGGGGATTCCGAGGCTACGGGTGAGTCTGTATGGTGTTTTTACATTGATGTGCATATTTTGTTTGTGTTTATGAGGTCTCGGATGAATTTGGGAGAGTAGAGTACAAAACTAGTGGAATTAGCGAGCCCACTGGTTTAGTGGCACCACTGCCGCAGACGGAGGACCGCTGTGGTGGGGCTGCTGTAGCGGCGAATATCTCGTCACCATGAACTTCAGATAAATATGCTTGGGCTATGGCAGGTCCATGCTCACCACAGAAGAAGTGGGCATTACGTGGACGTCCACTACAGCGGGTCCTTGCCCGTTATAGCCAGACCACTGCAGCGGACCTCGACGGGGGCAGAATATCGATTTTTAAACACTTAGTCCGAATTCTTTATTCATAAAAATCCAAAATAGTTTCCAAGGAGTACCTCGGGTGAAATTCTAAGGCTAGTGCAAGAATATTCTTGAGAAGTAAGTCTCAACCCTTTCTTCTTTCATTACGCATTAATCTCTAAGGTTATCATCATTCTAATGGGTCTACAATGGTGAATTGAGGACTAGTAACCCTAGAACTTAATAGACCTCTAATGGTTGGTGGGTTACGAATATTATTATGTAATTATCATCTAAAGGCTTGGGTTATCACTTCTAATCAAGAATTGAAACGTTAGAGACTGTTAGAGACATGAATTAAGTGAATTGAGACTTAGGGTTTCATAAAGATGGTAGGTTGACCATAGAAATTGCTTGTAAGAGATAAGTTGAATTAATAACCTTATGAATTGATAGTTTATGGGTCCCAAGTCCAATGTTAGGATGATTTATACCTAGTAAGCATTCACCCATTAGAAAGGGGTAAAGTGGAAGGGTGCTCATTGAATTGATATTGTTGACTAGAGTGTGGTGACTTATTTAGCATCTTAATTGCTAGACTTTGAGAGTTATGAGGCATTACAGAAGGGAAAGGCTATACTGGAGTGATTCGTATTATTCCAGTTCTGCAGTTGAGGTAGGTTACGGTTTACTTGAGTTAGACTTTGATTAGTTAATTGTATGTGTTATGAGATTGATAGGAGAAAGAATGTCTTTTCTAGGGGCATAATGTGTGGTTAGGGTTCCTATATGCTATTGATTGAGTGATACTATAGGCTAAATGTTGTGTGATTATCTATAATTTGATGACAAGATCTTCTTGATGAGGATGTGACCTAGATTTTGGGCACGTTTGACAGGGGATGAGGATGTGGCCTAAGTTAAAGGCTCATGATTCAAGGTAAGATTTCAGAGCTAGGGTATATGGACACCATGGGTCCCATGCAGGTCATAGCTATTGGGCAAAGACACCAATTAGCGTGTATGTACACGAGTGATCAGTGACTGAGTACGTGAAAATGTTGTTGTGAGGCTCATTCCATTACTTGCTTCCATTGACTTGATTTGTTAATACCATTGGTTGACTTGGTGTTGGCTATCTGATTATGTGTTGTTGACTGGTCTATCTATTTTATTAATTTTATGATTTATGCATGATACTAATCTTAGTTACCCTATGATATCTACTGGTACATAGTGTTTGTACTGATACTACCTTGCTGCATTCTTTTGAGTGCAGATTGTGATCCAGAGACTGCTACTCGACCTCATATTTAGCTTGAGGCCATTTATTGCGTTAAGGTTGAGCTTCTATCCGTGCCAGGCCACCTGAATATCTTCTTTCCATTCCAGACATTGATGTTTATTTCTTTTAGACAGTATGGCTTTCTTAGACATATTTTGGATTAGAGTCCTTGTACGTTGACTTTCAAATTTTGGGGTTGTAATAGTTAGGACTTCCGCATTTACATTATTGTTTTATGGCATGACCACTTTTGACTTAATCTTGCGTTCAATTTATTGTGAACTGAATGAATTGACTAAATAAAAAAAAATTGGACTTTAAATGAGTAGATGGTTAAGCGTATTGGTTCACTCACTAGGAGTTAGTGTGGGTTCCATTCATGGCGGGTTGGGCGGGTTGGGTCGTGACATTGAGATTTATAGGAAGTGGTTTGGTGGAACACCATTAGATAAGTTTCGTAACATTCTACAACGGATGGGTTAGCGTGCTTAAAGAGAAAATATTTATGGAATCCCTATCATATGAGAACTAAAGTTATATTTTCGAGGGTAGATCCTACTCGTGGTAATATATTATGTTGCAAGTAATATCGACTGGACAGTTTGGGTAAGCGCTTTTGGTTATTAAGGACTTAGGAATGGTTGTGCTGAGTTGGCGCAAGAGGTTGCGAGGTCTGACACTTTCGAGAATGTTATGGGTTGTCGAGCTATTATAGTGGAAAGTTTGATGGTTAAAGGTTTGTTATATGAGGCAGTAGGTTTTTAGCGTCGAAAGGTTCGAGTTGTATTTGATGTGCATATTGGGTAAGGTTGAGAACCTCGAAGTTACATTCACAAGATTTAGTTCTTCTGTACTCAGTGGACAAATTGGTTATGACTCAGCTTTTGGAGTCGAGAGGGACAGACATGATTGATCACGCCTGAGGAAGAGATTAGAATTGGCCATCAAAAATGTGTGATAAGACTGTGATTGGTTTCAGAAATTCGGAGTCAGTTCAAATGACTATTAGTGATATTCGAGAGTATTGCATTCATTCAGGGTCAGCATTATTCTAGTTAAGATTAATGGTCTATGGTTATATTTTTGAAAATATATTTAAGGATTTGATATGTTTCGGCTCGAATTTCAGGTATGAGAGATTTATCGAGCTTTGTCAGGGTTTTGTAGTGGATTTGATGATTTTTTTTTGTGACTGTTACTTGGATAGAGTAATGGCTTACAATGAGATTTGTACAGATTTGAGGAGGATCTATTATATGAGAGGCCCTTATAGTGATCAGTTAGGTTCTGACGGACTTTGCTAGGCGAGATGTTCAATGGTATTGCTCCTATATTATGATTTAAAGGTTTAAGAAGACTTGGAACTAGCCACGTTGGCTGTCGGTAAGATCAGTTCAGATGGAATTGCGTAGAGAACTCAGGAGAATCAAGGTTTCATTTCTGGCAAGAGTAAGTCATGGTTTCGGGATTGTGGTGTGTGTTCATGTGTTTCTAAGAAAATGGTGCAAGTACTAGCTTTATAAGATGTGGGAGAAAGAGTTAGCAGAATCAGAGTATTTATCGGTTCAAAATGGGCTATAGTTTGTGACCATGTTTTAGAGAATTGTGTTGGTTTGGGAAAGTGTTTGTGGGGCCTATTGATCGCGTTCGGAGTTTCGATTTTATCAAATCAGAGAATTCGTGCAAAGCAATTTGTTTATTTAAGAATCAATTGTGAGGGAAATTCGAATATGGAGATATAAGAATTAGAGCTTGAGCTAAGTATAGAGAGTTGTGACTGGTAAGTGACCTCGAGGTGTGTTGGCCTATTTGAGACTATTTGTCGTATTGATATTGTGATTTGTGAGTTAGTTTTTTACCAGGCCTGTCAGGTGTTCATCCGATCTTCCATGTTTCTATATTAAGGAAGTACCATTCTGATAGTCCTATATCATTCGTTAGGATTCAGTTTTTTTTTATGAGAATATTCCCTATAAGGAAAAGTCCGACACGTGTAGCTAATATCCTCAGTTATTGCTGATTCAGGTAATTCTCGTCCTCCCTTCCTTGTCGCTCGAGGATGAGCGATTATTTAATTAGTATCTGATGTAACGACCCATTTGGTCGTTATTGTGTTCCCTACACTTTTGATCCCTTTTGGAGCTTTATTAGCTCATATTTGACCCGCGGGGACAGTTGGCACATTTTTCGACGTCATCAAACTTGATTTGGGTAAGTTTTGGGGAAATTTGGCTTTTAAGTGAAAACCATTTGACTCATAGTTGGCTTTTGAGTAAATAGACCTTTTCCAAGAATCCGTCGATTTCGAGAGGTCCGGAGGGTCTTTTAGAACTTATGTGTACATTCGGTTCGGTTCCCAATGCACTAGGATTCATTTTGGGACTTGGGTTGGGAAGTCAATTTTTAGGTATCGGTATTGACTTTCTCAATGAGACCACTGATGGGAATTCCGAGGCCACGATGTCCTTCGTAGCACGTTTTTATGTATATCTGCAAATTTGGTTTGTGTCTGGGAGATTCCGGGATGGTTCCGGGTGTTGATTTCAAGTTTGGAAGACACCAAAAACTTCAGGTGTCTGGTGACCGCTATAGCAGTAGGATAGCACTATAGCGGTGGGATGACTGCTATAGCGGTAGGGTGACCACTATAACGGTGGTTTGACCGCTATAGCGGCTGACGGACCAGATTTTTTATTTAAAAGCCCTAAGTCTTTTATTCATTACTCACTCCGAAATAGAGCTTTTGGTTCGGAGCATTTCAAGGTGATTCTTGAGGGAAAATCTTCGTGGCAAGTCCTTCTATCTTCTTTGTTATTCCATTTTCCATAATCACCTTAGGATTCAATTATCATGCTAGATCACTAAGAGTTTAAGAATTAAAAAATGGTTCAATGAGTTCTTCTTCTAGGCTTTATAACATGATTTATTGGTTGGGTTATCTTGATTAAGCATGGAATTGAAGATTACAATCTATAATTGCACGATTCCTTCCTAATTAGTGGCTAAATTATAGATTTGGTGTTAGTGTTTATACCCAAATTTGGGGGTTTTGCCTAAAATCCGAATTTGAGCAGGTTATTGGCTCTTCAAGCTTGATATTGATGGGGATTGATCATCTAGAGTTTTAATTTCATGTTGAGATCTTTAGATTCCTAATTTCACCTTTCTAGTTCATAAACCTTGCTCAATAGGTTGGGAATTTAGGTCTTGAAAAGAAGTAGGGTTTGAATGATGTTCTTCTTGATTCTAATTTCATGGTTCGGATATGCTTAGACTTTCATTATCTCGAGGCTCAAAGAAAAGGGAAGACTAAGGTGTGATTGTTGGAGACTTGTTGTTCGGCCTTCCAGGTAGGTTATGGTTTACCTTATGGTGAGACTTCGATTAGCGAAGCGTATGTTTAGATGATATTGTCGGAGAATGCATGTAAGCCTTCGAGTATGAAGTTGGCTGGATATTGTCTTAGGTTGGGCCTTATTGTATGATTTGCGGATTAGCCACCCCATTGTGTTGTAGGCTTGTCTAATCAATTACTTGTTGGCATTGTTGACATATTGATATCGTGGTATTCATGAATAGTGATACATCATGGCTACGATATCGCGATACTTTACGTGATTGATATTGAGATGAGAATAGTGATTCCATTGTGGCTCATTGTGTAGCCTTATCATTGATATTACTTGTGTACCCTGGGAGGTACTGCTGAGAGTTGAGATCTGTTGTGACTTATTGTGCAGCCTTATCATTGATATTGCTTGTGTGCCTGAGAGGTGTTGCTGAGAGTTGTGTGTCACACCCCGACGAGGAGCATGGTGGCCACCGACCTATAGCCCGGATGCCACCAAGTGTAACAGTTACCATTGTTCACACTTAAATTTTGACCTCCCATAATTTACTTTAATTACTCAGAGTCCTTGGAGAATAAATAAAATAAGTTATGCACCGTAAAGGGTTTAAATAATTTTTATAAAGTTGCTCAGAACAATATTTTGCTCCTTTAAATTGGTGAAGGGTTTTATCATGACATCACAAAGTTGTTTAGAAATTAATTGGAATTTTTTGTGACATTTATAAGATACTCATTTGATTTAATCAAAGAAAAAAGGACAATAATCATTATTTAATTGTTAAATTGTTTAAAGTCAAAATTACCAAATACTTTACTCCCTTTAATCCATGGAGTTCGAGTAATTTAAATTATTAGCCATTTCACCCTTTAATCTTTAATTTTGCATAATTGGGTGATTTGTCAAAATTTATTTATAATTATCTATAAATGTTTTAATTGGTTAATTAAGTGGTATATATTGCAATTTGATGTTTAAATTATTTAATTATTTTGTTTTGGCCAAATTAATTTGACCAATTCATGGTTCAAGGAAATTGGGGTCATTCTTGTAAAATTAGCCTCTTAATGGCCTTAATTGAAATAACAAAATTCATTGGCTTAAATTAATCAAGTTCATTAATGCAATTTAATTTTTAAACCTACTAATTAGTCCAAATATGACCATAATTGAAATAACCAGCTAAATTAAAATCAATTAAGGCCAAATTTGGCCATAATTGAAATAATTAGTTGGATCAGAATCCATTTGGGCCCTGTTCGCAATTTTAGGCCCATTAACACAATTTGGCCAATTTTTAAACTATTTTAATAAAATAAAACAATTATGTCCGAATTTTATCTTTAATTAAAGTATCATCAATATTAATCTTTCTTTAATTATCTTTTTATAGATATACCAAGCATACATATACATGTATACACAAGATATACATATACATGTATACACTTAGTATACATATATATGTATACAAAAAGAGAAGGGCCAGCCTTTTTAATTTCTTAAAATCTGGACCGAGTCCAGCCCAAACCAGACTGAGAGCCTGCCCAAATCACTAATAACGGGTAAATGGGTATACCCCCCCCCCCCCCCTTTTTCATTTTTTATTTTTTATTTTTTCAAAACACCCTTCCCCCTTCTCTCTCTCTTTCTCTTTCTCGTTAAAACCCTCACCGCCGCCTGCAAAATTCTCTTCTCTCTTGTCCTAGAAATGGACAGATTACAGTGTATGTGTAAGACACGCAGCTTTGCAGCATTATTTTCGTGTAAGCAATTAATGTTGAGTTTGTATCTACTGAAATCTTGCCCGAATCGGTAATGAAACCTTTTCCTTTTGCTTTTCTTTGAATTTACTTAGTCAAAGTTGATTATTGTGGCTGATTTTTGCTGTATTGTGTTGTATCTTCCTCAAATATCATTGGTTGACCAGAGATGGGTCAGATCGAGTCAAGCAAGACTCAGATCTGACTATCCATTGTTGATTCGAGATAATCTTAGCCATGTAAAGGCCTATAAAGGCTTATTTTGGAGAAAATCTGTTTGTCCCACATCGTTTGTTTCAAGCTTTAGACGATTTTTAGGGTTCCCAACCCCCTTTAAAAAAGCAGCTTTTGAGAGGTCCTTTTGGAGAGAAAAAGCTGAGTTTTTGAAAGTTTAAGGTTTTACAAGAGTTTCAGAAGTCAAAAATTGGGAGAAAATTAAAAGAAAGGCTGAAAACTTCTGATTTCATGCCCCTTTAGTAACTTTTTTTAAGACTTCACTAGTTTGAGGTTTTCTGAGTTCAAGAAATTTATTTTTCTTTTTTTTTGAATCTTTGTGGCTGAGTGTGGTCTTGGAAGCACACAAGGGCTTTCGAATTCATTTTTGGCCAAGGCTGCGCTATTAAAAGGTAATATTCTATCCTTTACTTACTTTTTATTGCTTAGTAGTTAGTCTATATGATAATAGCTTCTTGATGTTAGTTGTTTGCTGTGTTGTCTTTTGGTTCAATTAAATGAATAAACTGCTTGGGTACTGTTAAGATTCATTGGCTTGTTTTAGATGTGGAGGTTACTTCCTTTATTTTCAAAGCATATGTTTGACATTAATAAGTAGTTCTTGAGATAGACTGTGTGTATATGTTTCAAATAATGTATTGTTTGTTTAGATATGTTTGAAACAGACTTCATGTGCTCTGTTGGATGTTGAGGTTTCCTATCTTTGTTGTTCAATACTTAAATATGATAAGAATAATATCATATGAGTCATGATACTAATTTGGTGAACTTTTAAATCAACACTGATCCTATTTGAATGCAGTAGAACATTAAAGTACTGTGATGATCTACTTGAAGCATTTGAGGTTGTTGCTTTTACTTGAACAAGATTATGACATTATGATTGCCTAAATTTGTTCTTTTATGGGTCTGTATACTTGTCTAATGTCAACTGGATAACATGAAGTTATGATTGGGATAAAAAGAGAAAAGATCGTGATCAGGTTAAAGCAAAGCTTAAGGAACTTAGGCATGTTTATAAGAAGTCTTTGATAAGTATTTAAGGCATTTAGAGTTAGCGATCTGCTTGCATTTGTGTGGGTCTGAATCTTCCCAAGTCTGTTTGAATGTGCTTGAATCAGTCAAATAATTCTGAATAGTTGCATGTTATGCATTGAGGATAATTTTAAAGCAGCAATATCCTAGAATAGGATAGAGAAGTCTAAAAAATGAAGTTCTGGGATTCAAGTTTATTCATGAGATAACAGGACCTTAAATGGTGCATTAGGAGCTAATAAAGGTCTATAAAGTTGTAGAAATAATTTAAAATAAAGTATAATACTATATGACACTAGCAGGATTATATGCCATGTTTGCTTCATTTGAATATAATTTAGCCTTGACATTCATATTATCAGACGTTCTCTTTTCTATATCTGGTTCATGCTTGAATTTTGAAGAGGAGTCTAAGAGGATTAAAAATATTGTTTGAGTCCAAATGATCCCTTAACTATTTGAAAATGATTAATCAATTGGAAAAGGAATTGTTTTGAACCTGGAGGTTGATGATAAATCTGAACTTAAGCTTTTAAGTGATTTAAGTGTTCAAATTTCTCAAATGTTAGTGCCTAAAGGAATTCAAGTTGCCTTTACATAATTAGGACCCTAAACTGAGTTGAATAGATCCATTAGAGGTCTAGAGGAAATTCAGTTTAAGGGGGGTAGTGTCAAACTACTCTTGTCCATAAGTTTTTGGTGATTGCCATTAGGTATGAGAATAAGGTAAAAGGGGCTGGGGTTGTCTTGGGAGAGTAAAAAGTGAGCTTAGGCATGAACTAGAGGTAGTGACAAGTGGGGCCTTTGATCATTTTTTACTGAAAGTAATGTTCAGGAAAGGGATGGGAAGGTGATGACCTCACCCATACTATTCCTCTTTCAGGACTCTGAGGCCTCCTTATCTTCCTACACTTTGTTCTCATGACTGTGGGGGTCCTTGAGACCTTAGGATTGGTCAGGGATGGTTTGTCATGCCTTGGGGGAATTCCTGAGATTTCATGTTATTTAAAACTAAGTCCTAAAGAGGTAAGTTACTCACATAGTGTCTGAATTCATGTTTTTTTTTTTTTAGGAGTTTGACTTGTCTGCTTTTCTGTTTGCTTCCTGAGGAATATGTTCAGAGCTGGTGTGATGTATTTTTGTGTGGACTTGGTCATGTGAATGTACTAATATTGGTCTGAACTTAAGGAAAAAGCATTTAGTTAATCCAAAATTGGTAAGAACCTTTATTTCTTAAACCTAAACTATGGCACCTAGACTTCAGTGGGCATTGTAGTATAACTTAGATTAAAAGGACAAAATTATGATCTGTCTAGTAAGGTTTGATTCTATACCATTAGTGTGTTTTAAAATCTTGTCATATATAGAATCAGGGGGATGGAATAATTGAGTACTGTGTCTGTGTTCTAAAAAATGAATAGTGTTAGAATGGAATTGGTTTGATGTTGATTATTGGGGATATGGTGAGTATTTCTACAGGCAGTGTGGACCACTTGGCTTAGGATGGTTTTCAACCTCAAAGAGGGGGCAGAGAAGAGTCAAGTATCTACCCCCCAAATGAGGGGTACCATGACCAGCCTATAGACTATGGGGGACACTCTTGTATTGAAGGTATATTGGTTTCCTTAAATCACATCACTTTACCAAAGGGTTGAAGATAAAAAGGGTTAGGAAAACTAGTTTGTTCAAAGATCTAGAGGCATTTAGGAAGTCAGGAATAAGGAAACTGGTTGTTTCTAGAGGGTGATATTTTCCTTCCTTTAAAGAGAAGTGAAGTGGTTTAAGATTATAGATAATGAGTGTCCTGTTAGGAATTTAGAGAATCTGAATCTGTAATGATTTGTTTTAAACTTCATGCCATTTCTTCTGGGATTTGTTGACATACGTAGCTGATCCCTTCTCATGTCTACCTGAAGTGATAACTTATATGAAGCCTTGTTGTAATGTGTTCTTACTAATGTTGTATTTGAAACAAAGAGTAACAAAGATTCTTTTCTATGGTCTTTCTTGAGAATATGAAATTGTACAGTCCCAGTTCATGTGATGTTATTTGGTCCAGGTCTTTTGATGTTCCAATCCTTTTTTGGATAATTACAAGTCATAAAATTTTCCTCTTTGCCTACACTTTTCTATTGTGCTTCTGTGATCACATTAAGCAATTCCAGTCTCCTGCTATAAAGTCTATTAACATATGACGTTGATAAGTCTCTTATTTGACGTGTACAACGGTTAAAGGTAGATTTTAATTAGTGTTTGGTTTTTTGTCCTTGAACACTGATCTTAAGGGACAGGATTCAATTGAGTAAATGGAATGGTCTTGAGGTCTAAAAGTTGAACACACAAGAGTATGGATATACACAGAACATATATACAGTTTTTAATAAAAAAGAAGGGGAATATATACATGGTATATACTTGGTATACACATACCATATGTATATCATAGGTATACTGTTTACATATATACAAAAAATAGGCCAATCATAGGCAGTATGTATATGCAAATAAAAGAGTATGATTTGTCCATGCCACTTATTTGACTAAGCACCTTGAAACTGTTATACATATTCTATGTGCCTCATTGTATTACAATACCTGCCTCAGTTTTTGTCATGTTTTTGACTTCATTTTAATGATAATTGTATTTAAATTACTTCCCATAAGATGATGCTTGTGCGCAACTTTGAGACTCTGGTTGTATACAATGGCAACACTGGGTTTTTTGAGAGTTTAAGGAGGTTTTGGGGATAGGTCTAGCCACTCCCCAGTATCCAGCCATGCCTGGGATTCAAAACCCCTAGGAACTTGTACGGTGTCAGGAATAAGAATGGTGACAACCTTTTCCCACTGGTATGGTATGATTTGGAGTTTCCAGTGAAGCAATAGTGTATGATCAAGTCTTTAGTTGTGCAATTGCAATCAAACGGTGACGTATATGTATATATATATATATATATATATATATATGGTTATGTTAGTATTAGGTTCATCAAGCATAGACTAATTTGATTCCTTTTCCCTTTTCCCCTTCTTTTACTACACGGCTATTTAGGCCAGAGTCCAACCAGCCTGTTGGGCCAAAGGCCCAATAGGAAATTTCGTTCAAAAAAAAAAAAATTAAGTCCAAGAAGGGAAAGGGAAGCCAATATTATTGAAGGCCCAGCCATGGGTGAGAATGGCATGAAGGCCCAACTATGGGTAAAAATGGTCTTTTAAGTGGTTTGGTACACCCGTAAAACATCTCTCTTTTTCATTAAATTTCAAAGATGCCAGTTTTCCCTTTGGTTGAAATGTTGTATTTGTATGATTATAAAAAGCTCACATTATTATTGGAATCCTTTATATTTTGACTAGGCATCTTAGGTGAACGGTGCATATGCCGTTTAGTTTGACCTTAGGCCCCAACGTGATTTTCAAAACCCGAATTAACATAAATACTTTCCAAAAGAGAATAAAACGGCTAGAACAGTAAGGGAATAAAGAGGATCATTTTCATCTTTACCAAAACATATGTGTTGCTATCATTTTTCCTCAAATCAGGCTTAATCTTTTAAAAACAACGAAAAAAAATGCTTTTTCCGGTTATGGGTTCAGTTTTCAAAAGTTCTATTTTCAGTCTAGGCAGAAAAATGGGTTTCAAAACGGTGTGTAAATGATAAGCTTCACGAAAAATGAGTTCTTTCCTTTTAAGCTAAATTCAGACGAAGAAATAGTTTTGTTACACCACGAAAATTTCATGTCGTTGCGCGGTAAATAGACTAACGCAAGCTTAAGGTGAACATGAGGCCCTTATGATTATAAAAAGGGTATTTGGTGGCCTAAATGTGCATACGATAAGACTTTGAAGTGATATGAATTAGTGAGACTAAGTTCGTCAAAGGAAGGTGAGGTATAAGTTGTGTTTGGGGAAGATTTTGCAACTATCGAGTTAAGGAGTGATTGGTAATGCCTTGGAGAAGAGTTATGAGGATATTTAGATTGTCAATGAAGTGTTAAACAAGTGTTAAGAAGGTTCCATAAGGATTGGAGATCAAACGAAACGACGAGATTTAACTTAGGAAAAATGGAGTTATATGACCACTTATACGGTCCGTATAAGGGTTCGTATAACCTTTACAGAAAGGGAAAATCCCTGATGGTGGAATACGGTCACTTATACGGACCGTATAAGTGTCCGTATAACATGATCGGGATAGCTTTTTCTCTAAGTATAAATATGTGACCCAAGTACATATTTTTCATTTCACATCTTCTCCACTTCTCTCAAGACCTCTAGAAGGTTCCACACATTTCATTAACATAAATTCAAGGTGAATCCAAGATCAAACACCAGTAATTAGTGGAATCAAGTGCAAGGAAGCTAACAAGGGTTCATGGAAGCTAGAAATTTCCTTGGAATTGACGTTAGGGTTTTCTCCAAGTGAGGTATTTTCATCCAAAACCCATTCCTAAAAAACCAAAGGTTAGTTTTATTATCATTTCATGTTGTTAAGAATATTGAATGGTTGAAAGACTTGGATTGAGTAAGAAAGTAGAATATGGAGTTCAAATATGGAAATAATGGTATTCTTGAATAGTAACTTGACGTGAATCATAGTTCTTGACATTTTAGGAGTATAACCTTGTTATAAATGATATAAATGATGTTAAAGAAGTATTGTATGAGGATGAATGTGGTGTTATATGATAGCTATGGTTATGGATGACTTTGAGAGTGAATTTTGAGAATTTAATAATGTTTAGCTTAACGCAGTTTATTGATTATGATATTGTGGGTGTTGTTGTTGATGTTTGGGAGTTGTTATATTATATGGAGAAAGTTGTAGGAACAAAAGAGATGCTGCCCAATTTTCATTAGTTTTAGCTTAAGCTTAACTATGCGTCCAGTTATCTAACCTTAGTACGGATTCTCTTGAATGTAGAATCGTGAACATTGGAGGGAAGCGTTTAATCGATAAAGTTAGAGAGGCGTAAAGGTATGTGAGGCTAGTTCCCTTCTTTCAAAGGCATGACTCTTATTTCGTGACTTCTTTTTTACATTTCCATGATCTTCTTACACTCTCAAAGAGGAAGGTTAAAGATTCTTAAAAGCTTCTTATGCGATACAGATGAGGCATGTTCCAAGTTAATGATGATGATAATAATGTTATGATGAGCTCGATATCCTTACCCTTATGATTTCATTGATGTTGCTTCTTGTTGTTAGTCTCACCTCACGCTACTAGTTCCTTCAAGGTGAGACATGACGATCATGACTATTCCATAACATAATCGGAGGGTACTGACCCTACGTCACTCCGATAGAGTTATAGCTTTCACTTGGACTCCCATGCATGCTTATGTATTTTTATGTATGATTACACCGTGCCTACATGGCCAGGCAGACACACCACTGCAGTGGGCTGCTTACCCCAGACACAGGAGGCCTGGTCGCGGGCTAATGATGATCACGCCGCACCTACATGGTCGGGGAGCTTTTTTATGTATGATATGATATTATTTTTACTATAAAAGTTAGCATGCATGACCCCGCACAAGAGGCATTCAGTTGCAGGTTTGCTCTGAGCTTTATTTTTCTTTATATCTTTATCATGCTATTGTACATGCCTTACATATTCAGTACATTGTTTGTACTGATGTCCTTTTCTTTATGGACGTTGTGTTCATGCCCACAGGTATATAGGGAGATGGTGCGGACACCTAGGAGCTTTTTTAGCATATTTACAGGGGCACTCCACTACTCCGAACACGCCATTTCTTGGTATATTCTTTTGTGTTCATATTGGGGCATGGCGGGGTCCTGTCCCGTCCTTATGATTCCAGTACTCCAGTTAGAGGCTCGTAGATACCTATATGCGGGTTGTAGAAGTTATGTGACCTCTTCATTGTATTTTGTACATCATTTTTGTAGCCTTGTGGGCCTATGCGTATATATATGATTTGGGAGGCATTTGGAGGTTGGTTCGTGATAAGTTTGCGTTGATAATGATATATGTCCAGGTTGGGTATGATAGTCAGCATGGTAAACGGTGCTAGGTAGTCAGCTCCGAGTACCAGTCATGGCCCATGAGTCGGGTCTTGAGAAAAGTTGTATTAGAGTAGTTCCATCCTAGGGTGTGTCTACGAGCCGTGTCCAGTAGAGTCTTGTTTATGGGTGTGAAGTGCGCCACACTTATAAACGAGAGGCTGCGGGGCATTTAGGAATAATGACCATTTTTCTTCCTCATAGATCGTGCGATAGAGCTGTGTTATAAGGTTTCCTTTTCCCTAATTATGCGCTATGATTTAAGCGATGCCGGTAAAGAGGAAGGCAACAGCCGCTCAGAAGGGCAAGACTGCGGCAGGAAGGCGGGTTGAACAGGAGCCGCCGGTGCATATAGAGAAGGGTGAGTCCCATAATAAGGCTCCATCTTACACCTCTCACACTCCGCCTGTATTAGAGGAGCATGAGGGGGCCTCAGCTCTAGCTCCAGCTCCTATACATCCAGTTCCTCCACCGGGTGCTCCGGGTCAACAGATGACCGAGGCTATTCAGCTATGCGACTCAGCTAGTTATCGCCCAGGCTCAGCGACAGAGTGCGGGTCCGGGTGATAGAACCACTAGTGCCAGAGCTCGTGATTTTATGAATTTGAATCTGCCGGAATTCTTCTGGTCAAAGCTAGATAAAGACCCACAGGGTTTTACAAATGAGATGTTGAGGAAGCTGAGGATTATTCATGCTTTCAATACGGAGTCTGTGGAGTTGGCATCTTATAGTCTATGTGATGTGACGGTTCTTTGGTATAATAATTGGATTTCTTGAAGAAAGAAAAATGCACCTCCCCCAGTTTGGCAAGAATTCATGGATGCTTTTAGCCCCACTATTTTCCACCCGAGGTCCGAAAGGCCCGAGCTGACAGGTTTCTGAATTTAAAGCAAGGGAATATGAGTGCTCAAGAGTATAGTCTCCGTTTTAATTCATTGGCTAGATATGCTCCTACTATGGTAGCCGATATGGGAGACAGGGTACATAGATTTGTGAGTGGCTTAGGGCCACATTTGTTCAAAGATTGCTTGATAGCTTCACTCCAGGAGGGGATGGACATCTCCCGTATTCAGGCCCACGCCCAAAATCTAGAGGAGCAACAGCAGCCGCAAAGGGGTGAGCGGTATATTGATAGAGGGTAGAGCAAGAAGGCCAGATCTGCGGGTGCTAGTAGTGAGTATAGAGGGGGTCAGCGGCAACAATATTCTAGATATTCAGGCTAGTTCGCAACTAGTGCACCACTTCGGTTTGCGGGCAAGATATTTGACCGCCCCATTTATTCAGGACAGGGTCAGAGCTCGAGAGTTCCAGGTTTCCAGATTGGAGGTGATCCCAGTCAGAGGAGACCACCACTACCACGATGCAGCCAGTATGGTAGATTTCATTCAGGTCCGTGTCGCCGAGGCTCCGACGCTTGTTATGCCTATGGTCAGGTTGGGCATATGACGCGTGATTGTCCGTAGATGGGTAGTAGAGCTGGGGCCCAGCCTATAGGATCAACAGTCGGCTCTTCTTCGTCCGTGTGCCCCGTAGGGCAGACTCCCCAGGCTTCAGCAGGCCGTGGTAGGGGCAGCGGGGTAGTATCCAATTCAGGTAGCCCCCAGCCCCGTATTTACACTTTAGCCGGATGACAGGATCTTGAGTCCTCCCCTAATGTGGTTACAGGTATACTATACATATTTTCTCATGACGTTTATGCATTGATCGATCCGGGTTCTATGTTGTCTTATATCACTCCTTATATTGCTGGCTGTATTGGGTTGAAACCCAAGTCGATTAAACCTTTTGAGGTATCTACTCCGGTTGGTGATCCAGTAATAGCTAGACAAGTATACAAAAATTGTGTGACTGTGGTATGTGATCGTCAGATTAAAGCTGATTTGATTGAACTAGAAATGTTAGATTTTGATGTGATTATGGACATGGATTGGTTGGCCTCTTGTTATGCTAGTATGGATTGTATGACGAAAATAGTCCGTGTTACACCTCGAAAAATTCTCCATTGATGCACAGTGAATAGACTAACGAAGGGCACGAAGTATGCGATGTTTTAATAAGTAAGAAATAGCATTTTATGATCCTAATTGAGATTTCAAAGACATTCGAGGCAAGAGAAGAAAGTTTGCCAAGAAAGGCAAGGTATACGTTATGTATTGGAAGGATTTACGAGTACCAAGTTAATGATGACTTAATGATGTTTTGGAGAAGAGCTATCACATCCCTTAGATTGTTAATGAGATGCTAAACAATTGATAAGAAGGTTCCATAAGGATTGGAGATCAAACGAGTCGATGAGAACGAGTTCGGAAAAGCTGGGCATTATACGGCCTAATATACTGGCAACACGTTAGGCCTATATTCTGTCCATGTTGCTAGCCTTCACTAGACCAAAAGTACGGCCAAACATACGGTCAATATAAATTATACGGACCGTATGTTGGTCCGTCAAATCAAAGCGGGACAGATTGCGAATTATTAAAAAGGGACCAAATTCATTTCATTTCATTTCATCTTCACTCCCCTTCACTCAAGAACTCTCTAGAACATTTCTCCACACCTATCCCACAAGAATTCAAGAGATACTAATGATCAACTTCATCAAACCAAGGGAATCAAGTGTAAGAAACTCATTAACGTTCATCCAAGACAAGAAATCCAAGTGGAAGTGGAACTAGGGTTTTGCTCAGGTGAAGTGTTTCCACCCAAAGTCCATTCCTACATCATCTAAGGTAAGTTTTATGGTCTTTCCTTGTTGTTTAAGGTATTCAGATGTTGAAAGACTTGGATCGTAGAAGGAGATAGAAAATGGGTCATGAATGTGAGAATAGTGGCATTTTTTAGTAGTAGTTTGGAACGGGTCGTGATTCTTGATATGTTGTGATTATAATTATGCTATAATTGAAATTAAGAACATGGGATAGACATTGTATATGAGTGAATGTAATAGTGTGCTATGACCATGGGTATGGATGACTTGAAGTGAATTGGGAAATATGGATAATGTAGGTGAATAAAGACTATTGCTTATGATGTTGTGAATGTTATTATAGATGATTGGGAGTTGATATATGATATGTAAGAAGTTGTATAAACAAAGGAGATGCTGCCTAATTTTCTCTAGCTTTAGTCTAGTATGCAAAGCTATCGATTTTCTAATGATAGTGCAAACTCTATTGAAGGTAGAAACGTGAGCATTGAAGGAGAACGTTCAAGCGATAGAATAGCTAAACCAAAAGGTATGTAAGGCTAACCCTTCTTTCAATAAGGCATGGTTCCTTGGCCATATATCTATTCTTTCATGAGCCTATGATGTCCTCCAAATAATTCTATCTTTAAAAATGTCCCGACCCGAACTACGGGCCGTGACGGGTATCCGGGGCTAACCACCGAACACCACTCATTTATATTATTCGTCTACTCTTATTCGTAATATACATACTCGTAATCATATAAAACTATCATCATTTGCAACATAATTACTTTTATAAGCATCGGCCCATCGGCTATGAAAATAATATCTATATGTGCACATACATATACATGGAGACCATGGAACCATACTACCCACACATGCGTATCTACGAGCCTCTACTAGAATACTAGACATATGGACGGAACAAGACCCCGTCGTGCCCGAATAATGAATATATACATATATGTACCAAAAGAATAATCAATGGCACCTCTGGAAAATGGAGTGCTCTCAAATCAGCTGCTAGTTCCTATGAGTCTGGATCACCTCCCTGTCTACCTGTGGGCATGAACACAGCGTCCGAAGAAAGGACGTCAGTACGAATATTGTACTGAGTATGTAAGGAAGGAATGAAATAAACATGGTAAGAATATCATAAGTCATGGGATGAGGATACAACCTGTGCACTCTAGCAAGTACGGAAACATTTCATATACATTCATCATACATAAG
>NC_081346.1:55115615-55122280 GCF_029784015.1 Lycium ferocissimum
CAAGTGAAGCAAAAACCCAATTTTTTGAATTTTCCTTGGGGTTTTTGATGTTAATTTTTTTCTTGATGTTTTGGGGAAGGGGTTTTGGGGAAGATTATAAAAGTATTATGGAAAAATTGGGAAAAAATTATAGAAAGTTATGAGAGTTATGGAAAGTTGTAGAACTCTCAGAGTTCTCCAAGAGTGGAGGATGAGAAATGGTGAAATATAATTAAAATTAATGGGTTAGAGGGGTATTTATAAATGTGGTTGAGATCAGAAGATCTTGTAGCACCCGAGTACCCTCGGCATGCTGTAGCGGTCTTTGCCGTAGCACGCTTTCTGCTCTAGCAATTTGAACTTGTAATGTCCATGGAATTCTCTACTCCGATGTTCTATCGATGAGAAGTTTGTTGCAGAAACTAAACTAGATGAACTTCATTTTAGGCTTTGCTTCACCTTAAAACACTTCATATGCTAGAGATATTCTCCCCGGGTTGGACCAAATTTTACACAAAGCATTACCCATCCTTTCCAAAGTCGTACTTACTGCTTCTTCCACTCATTTCCTTATAAAACCTTCCAGATCCTTATATACATCCACTCATTAAATGTACTTGATAATGCTTGCTCCTTATACTCCAGTGGTTTTACTTTAACCCTTAACTCAACGTACTTATGTTTCAAATTTGATAAGTGTTCTTCGAAGATACGGGGTGGAACACATTACATAGATGATTTGTTTTCTCCTATTCTTTTACGGCAATAGAACACAAGCTAAAAGGTATGAATACAAGGAAATAATAATGTACTATAAGGAAATAGGATCCTAAACGTAGTATCTGCGTGAGCGCGATGCATTGATGGCTTAGGCCACTCTTTGCCCGTCCATCTTTGCTAAGACTACGGCTCCTCCTGAGAGTACTTTCTTGACTAGGTATGGTCTTTGCTAGTTCGACGTGAATTTCCCTTTATATTCCTCTTGGTGAGGGAAGACTCGCTTGAGTACGAGTTATCCGATCTGAAAAAGTCGGGTTCTGACCTACTTATTGAAGGCTCGAGACATCCTTTATCCGTATAATTTGTCATGGCATACCGCCACCATTCTCTTTCTTCCCTATCATGAGTTTTTCATAACAATTTCTAACCCATTCTCGCATCTTCTCGCCCGCTCTATGATGATCGAGTGAAGGGATTTCCTCTTCGAAGGGTATGACCTCTATACATGCTATAGACAAGAAGGTATGAGGTATCTCCAATGGAAGTTCGAGTCATTGTTACGTATCTCCAACAAAACATAAGGCAACGAGGTCTGCTAATTCTTATAGTTGTCGATCATTTTTCTTAGGATTCTTTTGATGTTCTGGTTGGCGGCCTCTATGGCTCCATTCATCTATGGCGATTAAGTGGTAGAGTTTACGTAGGTGGTTTTGAATTGCTCATAGATATCTTTCATCAAATGGCTATTCAGATTGACACCATTATCTGTGATGACGGATTCACACAAAAAACGGCATATTAGATTGTTTTTGACTAAGTCGGCCACGATTTTCTTGGTCACTGATTTGTCAGGAAGTTTCCTCCACCAATTTAGTGCGAGAATCTATGGCGACTAAAAGGCTGAGATTTAGTCTGTTAGACGGAGGCTCGATGGGTCCTATGATGTGCATTTCCCATTACCACGAAAAGCCGGGCTGAAAGCCCATTGCATGTAATTCGTAGGGAACCTTGATCAGATCCCCGTGTATCTGACACTAATGGGACTTTTGCATGAATTTACAGGAGTCATGCTCTATGGTCACCCAATAATATCCCGTCCTCAAGATTTTCTTAGCAAGGATGAATCCATTCATGTGGTGTCCGCATGCTCCAGTGAGACCTATTTTTAGCAATTTTGTAGCCTCTTCAAAGATCCACCCACCTCGAGCAACCCGGGTCGGGGGCCCTTTTGTACAACACTTCCTTATTAAAAAGAAACCATTAGCCCAACCTCAGTGGTCTTCTTTTGATTTGCTGAAACCTCTGCAGATACTCTCTTTTCCGGTAGGCCCTTATGCTCCGGCATACTGGGGTTGGCCATCTAGGTCGGCTCGACATGGGCCCGGAGGCATTACTCTGTGATGCCGGGAGGTAGACACCATTGCAGCCAATGTGTATGCGAATTCATCGAGCCCCGTACGCCCGGTCAACCACTTGGAATCTCCCAGTATAATCTTTGTACTAGAATCACATGAGCATCTTATCATTTTTGGTTGCCCAATTTCCTTTTACTTGATTTATGAGCAAATCGGAGTCCCCGATTACTAACAACTCCGGATGTTCATGTCTAACGCCATCCCGAGGTGGGATACATGCTTCATATTAAAACTATTGTCGGTCCATCCTCGGTTAGAAGCTTTTCGCCATTGGATAATGTTGCCCTATTTTTTATATCAACACCGCTCCAATGCCTGATCCTTTATCATCGAAGAATAGTCTCCAGCCCGAGTGTGGTTCTGCCACCTCTTCTTCCATAGCCATCACTGCCTCGTCTAGGAAGAAAGTTCGTAATAGTTCCAGTTCATCATCGACGAGACTTTTTGCGTAAGATCCGCTAGGCCTTGTCCTTTGATCACCTTTTGTGCTATGTACACGATGTCAAATTCTCTTAGTAGCATTTGCCATTTAGCCAATTTTCCTACGGGCATCGGTTGCCAGAAATTTTCTCAGCGGATCCATTCTGGATATGAGATGAGTGGTAAACACCGATACGTAGTGTCTCAATTTTTGTGCAATCCAGGTCAATGCACTACAGGTTTTCTCTATGAGCGTATACCGCGCTTCGTAGGAACTGAACTTCTTACTCAAATAGTAGATGGCATGTTCCTTTTCCCTTCATCATGTCTGTTAGCATGCACCGAAAGCTTTTCTAATACCAGTCTGATGCATCAGATGATTCCTGATCGGTGGTACAAAGATGGGAAGATTGGAAAGGTAGCTCTTGATTCTATAAAATGTCTCTTGGAATTCCTCCGTCCAATTTGTGGGAGCGTCCTTCTTGAGCAACTTAAGGATTGGCTCTATAATCACAACACTGGCGGGGCTATGAATGTCAATGTAGTTCAACCTTCCTAAGAAGCTCATGACTTCTTTCTTGGTTTTCAGAGGCGGTAGCTCTTTGAATTGCTTTAATCTTGTAGGGTCGAGTTCAATACCTCTCTGACCCCGACTATGAATCCTAGAAGCTTTCAGAGGCACTCAAACACGTACTTTGTAGGGTTCGGCTTTTTTAGATTGACCATGAACCACAAAGAACTTACTTAAATTCATGGTATGTTCGAGCTCTTGATTTTATGATGACATCGTCCACATAGACTTCAATCTCTTGATGCATCATATCATGGAACAGAGTGGTCATAGCTCTTATGTATGTGGCACGGGCATTTTTGAGGCTGAACGGCATCACCCTGTAATGGTAGACTCCCTAAGGGGGTGATAAAGGCTGCCTTTTCAGCATTTTCTTCAGTCATGAGTATTTAATGGTACCTAAGAAACAATCCATGAACGATTGTAGCTCGTGTTTGGTGCAGTTGTCTATTAGAATGTGGATGTTTGGGAGGGAAAAGTTGTCTTTCGGGCTTGCTTGATTAAGATCTCGGTAGTCCATGTAGATCCGTATCTTTCCATCCATTTTGGGTTCCAGCACTATGTTCGCCACCCAATTGAGGTAGGACATCACCTATACTATTCCAGACTTGATTTGTTTCTCTACTTCTTCCTTTATCCTGATACTCATGTCTGGCTTAAATATTCGGGTCTTTTGCTTGACCGGAGCAAATACTTTCTTAATAGGTAATATGTGAGCCACTATTTCAGTGCTTAATCCTGGCATATCTGCGTATGACTAGGCAAAAACATCCACATATTCCTTTAACAGAGCCATGAGCTCTTCTTTCTATGGAGCTCTTAAGTGAGCGCTGATTCGTATCTCCTTGACATCCTCTTCGTCACTGAGGTTGATCACCTCAGTTTCATCCATATATGGCTTCTTCTTTTCTTCTAATTTTCCAATTCTTCTACCAGTTCCTCTAGCATCATTATCGATTCATCGTACTCCTTGTATTCCTGTTGTATGTTTTCCTCGTTCATTTCATGACACATCATGACATTTTTGGTTGTTTTATTATGGTTACTACTGAAAAGGCGAGGTAAAGTAAAGTTAAGTTTATTATTGCTCGTTATGCATAGTAAATTTTAAAATTCATTATTATTATCTGATAAAAATTGCAGTGTTATGTAGATCAAGGCTTTTCATTAATTCATGAGCAATTGGTTACAAATGTGGTCTTGGTTCGGAACAATGTCGGACCATTTCCTTTTTTAAACATCACGAAGTAATTTAGAAAAGGCGATCATTCCGGCCTCAGCCAATGTCGCCTCTTTTAGCAAAAGTTTTTTTTTTTTTAAAGAAGATCCATCTCTCTACCGAGGAGCCAAGAGGGGGGTGGATATGTAATTGTTCAAGCGCTCTCCCGGCCTCAGACTGCGTATGGCGAGCATCTCCTAGCTTTCATCAATAATCGCGTAGCATCCCTCTTCTTGGAACAGCAACTCGAGACCCTCGCCAGTTCTTTTTTTGTTTAGTATCAGCATCTTTTTGGGGAATGACTGGTACAGACCCAAAATCGGACGAGGTAAATTCTTTGCTATGGGCTCTCTCTTGATAGCCTTTGTGACCTCGTCTTCATTGGGAGCATACCCTAGACCGAAGTGATAATTTTCTATTGGGATTGGCACGAGCTCTGTTATCCCTTCGAGGTCCCTTCCAGGTTCTCTTCATTTCTTCATAATGATCTAGCTCTTTATGCCCTGGGAGAATTCACTGGGGATGTTGGGAGTGAAGAATGAGACCTGGTGGGTGTTATGGTTGAGCGGGATAGAGGTGGTCTGCCTAGTTAGTGGAGATGGAGCATGTACTTGGCTTGCCGGATTAATGAAAACAAGTTGAGGAACTTGGTAAGAAGGGACTAAGTGAGTGGTCCCTGGGATTTGAGTGTATTTTATTGGCGGAGGAGTGCAGTAAGAAGGGCCAACATGGTTTGGGTTGGTGGAGTTTAGTGGAGGTGGGATGGGTCCTGGTGGGTATATAGGAAAATTATCAGGCATTGGGGAGCTCAGCGAAAGGAATAGAGGAGGAGGCTTTTTTTCCTCTGTTGAGGTAGCCTTTCCCATATTTGTTGCCTCATTCCTAGCTATCTTTTCTTGGAGAGCCATAAGGGTAGTCAGTAATGTTGTAATTACATCTTTTTGAGGAAATACTTCTTGTGGGTCTTGGGCATCTCCATCACGAAGAGTGAACTCATTTCCGTTATCGGGGTTACCAGTCATCTTCTTTTTTCCTTTGTCTGCGAGGGATGCTAACACGGCTTTGGATCTTGTGAAGTATGCCAGCTTTCGTACTACGCTAATCGGCCTCGTTCTAGAAGACAAGAATAACTCAACGGTAGACAAAGTTATTTACTTATCAAAAATATAAAGGCAAGATATATCACATTGATACTTAAAGAGCACATAGCACACAAAGTCATATATTAAGCTTGAACACTCTTGATCCTTTGTTCGAAAGGTTCGGATGTTTATGGGCCTTTGATTTTTGGGTGGAGCTTGGTTCATTGGGCTTTTATGGTTGACTTATTTTGGGAAACTCTTCCCTGTTACAGAAATCAAACAACAGGGGGGAGGGGTGGTGGGGATTGTAATTTGTATTATGTAGGGGCTGAGTCTTACGTAGACTGCCTACGTATTCCACTAGGGAAGCGGAGGCCCTACCGTAGTTCATTTTACAAAAGAAGGATATATGTGCTCACTAAATATCCTTTGGGCTAAACCTAGCCAAAGACATCCCTGATCAGCCCGCTACAAGGCTTCCCACGTATCCTCACGTGTCGTCAGTCGGTGCGGTTCCTTACAATATTTCTTAGGGAGGGGGCAACTCTTTATTTGCAAAAAATGGGGACACCTAATATCTACCCAATATAGTTCCGCGAGTCGCTGTACTTATGAACTTGCTCTCTCACTTCGCTTTCATCTCAATACTGTGGTGGTAAGATGACCAAGATCTCTCCTGTATCTCTCCTGTACTAATCTTGTGCTCAAGTTCAAGCTTGAATGAGTGGCACTCTTCTATGTCATGCCCCATAGCTCCCATATGATACAGGCAAAAATTTTTCCTGTTGGGCCCTAATAGAGCGGGCTCGTGGGTAGGCTCTATGGGTCTAATCTTCCTTAGACTAGCCAGAGATGAGAATATGTAGGCATATGATTCCTCGAAGATTGTGAAATCATACCACCAGAACTAAGTACTAGCGATGGCTCCTTCTCCAGGGATAATAGGGCCATGGACTAGTAGGGTATGTGGCCCCCACAAGGTCCCAATGATCCTATCATCAATCAGGCTACATATTATTCTTCTCAACTCAAGACACTCATTCAGGGTATGACTAGCCTGGTTGCAGCGAGATGGGCACCTTTTGTATGTGTGCACTAACTCGGGTGGCAACAACCTAGCCCTAGTGGTATAAGACACTACTGTGGCGACCATCCTTTCATATACCTCCTTACAGGTGATGGGCCGGACCCTCGAATGGGGAAGAAGGGCTTTGAAAGCTTTGGGGGGTTTAGAAGGGCCCCCAAAAGTAACAAAACCC
>NC_081346.1:55122380-55159360 GCF_029784015.1 Lycium ferocissimum
GGCGTATACGCTCATGAAAACGTAGTGCATTGCCCTGGATTGCCCAAAATTGAGACACTACGTATCGGTGTTTACCACTCATCTACGTATCCCGAATGGATCATTTGAGAAAATTTGCACCATTGTCGTGCCGTAGGAAGAATTGGCTAAATGGCAAATGCTACTAAGAGAATTTGACATCGTGTACATAGCACAAAAGGTGATCAAAGGACAAGGACCTGGCCGGATCTTACTCCAAAAAGTCTCGTCGATGATGAGCTGAGATCATTATAACTTTCTTCCCTAGACGAGGCGGTGATGGCTATGGAAGAGAATTGTGCAACCACACTGGTGAGACTATTCTTCGATGATAAAGGATCAGGCATTGGAGCGGTGTTGATATAAAAAATAGGGCAACATTATCCAATGGCCGTAAAGCTCAACTTCAGATGGACCAACAATATAGCGGAATATGAAGCATGTATCCTTGACCTCAGGATGGCGTTAGACATGAACATGCTATCGAGTTGTTGATAATGGGGGACTCCAGGATTTGTCTAAATCAAGTAAAAGGAAATCGGGCAACCAAAAATGGTAAGATACTCCATACGTGATTCTAGTAAGATTTGTACGGGAGATTAAGAGTATTGACACTTCAGTATACCCAAGGGCTCAGAATGAATTCGCATACACATTGGCTACAATAGTGTCTCTGCTCCAGCATCCTGAGAGTACGGCTCACTGGGCCCATGTCGATGCTGACCTAGATGGCCAACCCTGGTATGCCGATATTAAGGCCTACCTGGAAAAAGAAGAGTATCCCCCAGAGAGTTCAGCAAATCAAAAGAAGACCATCAGGAGGTTGGCTAATGGTTTCTTTTTTAATAAGGAAGTGTTGTACAAAAGGGCCCCTGACCTCGGGTTGCTCAGGTGGGTGGATGCTGAAGAGGCTACAAAATTGCTAAAATAGGTTCACACAGGAGCATGCGGACACCACATGAATGGATTCATCCTTGCTAAGAAAATCTTGAGGACGGGATATTATTGGGTGACCATAGAGCATGACTCTGCGTAATTCATGCAAAAGTCCCGTTAGTGTCGGATACACGGGGATGCGATCGAGTTCCCTACGTAATTACATGCAATGAGCTCGCCCTGGCTTTTCGTGGCATGGGGAATGCACATCATAGGACCCATCGAGCCTCTGGCCTCCAACGGACTTCGTCTCCTTTTAGTCGCCATAGATTCTGCACTAAATTGGTGGAGGAAACTTCCCACAAATCAGTGACCAAGAAAATCGTGGCCGACTTAGTCAAAAACAATCTAATATGCCGTTTTTGTGTGTCGGAATCCATCATCAAAGATAATGGTGCAAATCTGAATAGCCATTTGATGAAAGATATCTTTGAGCAATTCAAAACCACCCACAGAAACTCTACCACTTACCGGCCATAGATGAATGGAGACATAGAGGCTGCCAACAAGAACATCAAGAGAATCCTAAGAAAAATGATCGACAACTATAAGAATTAGCACGACCTGTTGCCTTATGTTTTGTTGAGATACAGAACAATGACTCGAACTTCCATTGGAGATACCTCATACCTTCTTGTCTATGGTACAGAAGAGGTCATACCCGCAGAAGAGGAAATCCCTTCACTCAGGATCATCATAGAGGCAGAGCTGAAAGATGCAGAATGGGTTAGAAATTGTTATGAAAAACTGCCCATGATAGAGGAAAAGAGAATGGTGGCGGTATGCCATGGACAGCTATACAGATAAAGGATGTCTCGAGCCTTCAATAAGTAGGTCAGAACCCGACTTTTTCAGATCGGATAACTCGTACTCAAGCGAGTCTTCCCTCACCAAGAGGAATATAAAGGGAAATTCACGTCGAACTAGCAAAGACCATACCTAGTCAAGAAAGTACTCTCAGGAGGAGCCGTAGTCTTAGCAAAGATGGACGGGCAAGAGTGGCCTAAGCCATCAATGCAGACGCGCTCACGAGATACTACGTTTAGGATCCTATTTCCTTATAGTCGCATTATTATTTCCTTGTATTCATACCTTTTGCTTGTAATCGTACTCTGTAAAAGAATAGGAGAAAACAAATCATCTATGTAATGTGTTCCACCCCGTATCTTCGAAGAACACTTATCAAATTTGAAACATAAGTACGTTGAGTTAGGGTTAAGTAAAACCACTTTGGAGTATAAGGAGCAAGCATTATCAAGTACATTTAATGAGTGAAGGATGTATATAAGGTATACCGGAAGGTTTTATAAGGAAATGAGTGGAAGAAACGAAGTAGTACGACTTTGGAGAAAGGATGGGTAATGCTTTGTGTGAAAATTTTGGTCCAACCTGGGGGGAGAATATCTCTTAGCATATGAAGTGTTTTAAGGTGAAGCAAAAGCCTAAAATGAAGTTCATCTAGTTTAGTTTCCAACGCAACAAACTTCTCATCGATAGAACATCGGAGTAGAGAATTATGGACATTACAAGTTCGACAAGCTAGAGCGAGAAAAGCGTGCTACAAAGACGCATGCTACGATGGCAAGGTTTTCTCGGGTGCCCGACCCGAACCACATTTATAAATACCCCTCTAACCCATTAATTTTAATTATATTTCACCATTTTCTCATCCTCCACTCTTCTAGAGAACTCTTGAGAGTTCTACAACTTTCCATAACTCTCCATAACTTTCTATAATTTTTCCTAATCTTCCATAATACTCTATAATCTTCCATAACCCTTCCAAATCATCAAGAGAGAATATTAACATCAAAACCTCAAGGAAAATTCATGGAAGATAATTGTTCTTGCTTCTCTTCAACGTGGTGATGAACTTGATCTTGGAAAGAGGAGAACGAAGTAAAGTTGATATAAGGTATGTTTTTCCTATTATTATTTACATGATTGAGATGATATAAAGGTTTAGAAATTCTTAGAGAGGAAAAAATCATAAAGAGTTGAATTGAAGTTGATGTCCATGAGGTGAGTTTGAAAGAGAATTTTGGATTAAATTGAGACTAAATTGAATATAATTCTTTGATTATGGGATTATGGATGTTGTTATGGTTGGTTTGAATACTGGAGAAACATCGTGTGGGATGTTTTATGGAATATATTGGTATTGATATTGTTGTTGATGTTGTTGTATTGTTTGGGAGTTGTTTTGGTATTTGGAGGAGGTACAAAATATAGGGGAGATGCTTTTTTCGGTAGATTCTAAAAATATTTCATTGGATGCTTGAGACAAGTGTAAGATATTGAGCCTAATGATAATATGGATGGTTTACGTGTAGAGTTGCAAGCTTGGAAGAATAAACGTTGAACGACTAAGGCGACCGAAAGGTATGTTAAGGATCGTCCCATTCTTTCAAAGGCATGATTCCTATGTTACGATTTCATAAATGCTTCCATAACTTCTTTGTTTTCAAAAGTTAGAAGTCTATGATTCCAAGGCATGATTACTTTCCCCGATAACCCATAAATGTTTTTCCAAAATGTCCATATTTTTCCAAAACAGAGGTTTATGATTTTGTAAGCACTTATGACAACAAGGATGGATATGTTTTTATCATGATGCCAAAGATGAGAATATTTTTCTATGGTGAATTTGATGAGAACGATTTCATGTTTAAAGGTTCCAAGTTATGATTTCAATGACGATATAAGAATGTTGAGCTATTTCTTGATTTCTCAATTTTATTCATGGATGATGACTATTTTTTAAAGATTCCAAAGTATATGAATTGACGCCTTATGAGATTTATGATCTTATTCTATGTTTTCTCTTGATGCTATTCTTCATTGATAGTCTCACCTTATAATAATTGTTCCTTCAAGGTGAGATAAAGCGATGATGATTATTCCATAAGATAATCGGAGGTTACCGACCTTACATCACTCCGACAGAGACATAACTTTCCTTGGGCTCTCCTGCGTGCTTCTTATGTGATATATGTATATGATATATGTATATGTAAATGGGGAATATGTGAAAAAGGGAGAGGCGCTATAGACGCATAATACCGATCGGCTAGTATAATATGACATGATATCATCCTGGACGCGGGATGCCCGGACGCGGGACATATGTGGCTAAATGGATCGGAGCCGACGCCTCGGCAATATGATATGTTCTATTTTATGTATACATGAACAAGAAATGTTTTTCAAAGAAAGCTAAGCATGCATGGCATCCGCCCTAAGAGGCACTCATATGTACAGGTTACTCTTTTATCTTACGATATGCTCTATATTTCCATTATGTTATTATTCATGCTTGTATCCCTTATTATATTATCGTTCATGCCTTACATACTCGGTACATTACTCGTACTGATGTCCTTTGTTTTATGGATGCTGTGTTCATGCCCGCGGGATCGGTAGCCGGCCGGACGATCCACGCAAGAGGATCTCTCTTCCTCGGCGGTACAATATGCTCCATTGATCTGGAGCTACAGCCCTTTTGGTATCCTATTATGTTATGTACATATATGGGTACGGCAGGGCCTTGTCCTGTCCTTTCTACAGTTTGTACTCCATAGAGGTCTGTAGACAGTGATATGTAGTAGTGATGTTATGTAGCCTCGTCAGCGTTTATTTTGTTGTACAGTATATATGTGGCGGCCAAATCGGCTCGCGCTGTTACTCTCAGTGTTTATGTTTATATGTATGTGTTGGCCGTGAGTTCCCGGTGCAGTGTCTCTTATGTTGATTGTTTGGAAGACAGTACAGCTCAGTTACAGATTATATATGGGCCTGGATATTCAGTGAGCAGTAAAAGCATAGAAGTTCTTGGCCAGTAGTGGTCGGGCACTTATTACGGCCCATCGGTTTAGGTCGTGACAAAAGTGGTATCAGAGCAGTTTGTCCTAGGGATTGTCTACAGACCGTGTTCGGTTTGAGTCCTGTTTGTGGGTGTGAATCCGGCCACACTTATAAACGGAAGGCTACGGGGCATTTAGGAATCATTGACCTTCCTTCGTCTTAGATCGTGCAATAGAGCCGCAGTCTAGAGAGAACACTTCGATCCTTTTCCTACGGTAAGTGCGGGCGAGATGAAGAGATCAGCTTCAGACAGTGGGGGTGCTAAGAAGGCCCCGAGAGTAGATCCAGGACCCCAGGCTCCAGGACCGAGCAGGACGAGCCTTAGTTATTCCATGGAGACTGATCCCTCGGAGGACCCAGCGACGATTCCTCCAGAGTTCTTGACTCCCAGGGAGGAGGACCCCCAGAGGACAGTTATGACACAGATCCGTCCGAGTATTCGTCTGGGACACCGGAGGAGGAGATTCCCGAGGCCGTACCAGCTGGCTCTATGGCGAGCACTACGTCGAACCAGGCGTCCCTGGTGAGTGTTACGGATTACTCTAGCCCTCTATCCTGGCCATCGGTAAACCAGGAGTTGCCCGGTTATTTATATCCCTCGGACTTAGATGAGAGAGATGATGAAGGCCAGACGAGCGGATGGTGGGTAGACGATGACGAGGAGTACACTTCACCTTATAGTCCACCAGATCAGACTAGAGACCGATCGGATACAGGTATATGAGTCCTTATTGGAATTTTCTATGTATGTGCATTTGCTGTAGATTATTATTTAATAGTGGCGAGCAAAAACCCAAAGAGGCCGATAACTGAGTATTTATAAGTAACGGCGACCAAGGTGTGTTCGCTACCATTGGGAATCTGGAAATCTAGGACGGAAAGTAGTCATACATAAAGATGAAAGGTGAATATTGAGAATTAAAAAGGCCAAAATAGTAATTGTGTAGTCGGAAGAGTAAGAGACCCTTTCTAATTCGGAGGGAGATGCGTTACGAGAACGTTTTGGAATCTGTCAAGACTTCAACTTGCTTTAGATTATGTGGTGAAGGTCATGCGGTGAGGTGGATACGATTATACCAGCATTAACGCATCGGATTTCATCAGAGTTTCGAGGTTAAGCGTGCTGGGGTGAGAGAAATACTAGGATGGGTGACCCCCTGGGAAGTGTAAACAAAATCCTATAAATTTAGATATAAGAGGAAAATGAGAAGCTAGAGCAGCCTAAAGGAGATTGGAGTATGCGGAGTGGTTGGACACCTTAAGAGGTCGCGTAGGACGAGGAGAACTAGACTGGTGAAGAGAAAGAAGGTGCATCACAGCTCTAGAATTAGGGTGAGTTTGAATAGCGTTTGGAAATATTTTGTAAGCGAGATGGTAGTAATTATATATATACGTATGCATATGATATCCCATACGTGGCTATATCAGCGGGTATGTGTATCCCGGCAACCAACGTTGCGGTATATGGAAGGCATTAATCGAACAGGGTAACGAAGTTCAAGTGACAAAAAAAATAAATAATACAAATGTTACAAGGTAAGTTTTTATTTTCACTACATGTTAGGTTGGAGAGTTTTAATGTAATGACATCGGGAAAAGGAAAGAAAGTGAGTAGATGGAAGGTAATGAGATCAAAATGTCGAAAAAAGTAAAAAGTAAGAAACATGAGTGAGTGAAGCCTCCAAGAGGGACGACGGGCAATCACGGGACTATTTGGGTAAAAATTTGAAGGTTGGCATGCGAATTGGAGAAAGTGTGGCAGTATGGAACAAAAGAGGAATGTGTGGGGGTCGGAGAATAGGCTTCGATAAGTGGGGCTAAAAGGATAGTGACCACGACGAGGAATGTGAAGTAAGAGAAAGAATGGTTCGGCCTTGCGACAATGTTAAGGGATTTCCAGCCCCTAAAAGGTATATAAAGGGATAAGTGTGTGGTCAAATTAACACGGTTTCCTCGGACATGGAGAAGCTTTCCAAAAAGATGACTTAAGAATAGAACGGATTTGCGCGTTTAAAGGAATATTTCACGAACTTCAGAGCCGATACTACAAATAACAAGAGAAGAAAGGTGCTCGAGGAGGAAGAAAACCCGAGGAAGGTTGAGGATGAAAGTAGGAAAGGTATACTAATGGGTTGGTCGAAGGAAGAGGAGAGCATTTAGGAGTAAAGTAACTGGAAATCTTTAACCATGGGAGTAAGAAGGATACTTTAACGAGTTGGCGGTAGGAAACCGATTACTCATCGAGGAAAGAATGAGGATGATGAGTCGACACAATTGATTAGAAAATTAATGACATGGAATAATAATTCATGTGAAGGCCGAGAGATTCGATCATAGAGGAAATGGAATGAAATGTAAGGAACGTACATGGAAGACCACCCGGCCGTAGCATCAGAAAGATAGATAAAGGTTCGATGAACGAGGATAGAGAGAGAGTAAAAGCGTAAATTCTGTGCTAAGAGCAAAAGTAGCAGGACACTCGAAAAACTTGGATGCACAGCTGCAACACAAACGCGTAGTTAAGAAGGATTATGAGTAAGTGAGCTAAGTGGGCGAAAGGACTAGTAGTGGATGGAAGGGTATGGAAATGTTGAAGAAAAAAAATGATGATATAGACATAAATGGAAGAAGAACTCAGGGAAAGAGGTTTCAGATATTTTATAAGCAAAGTCGGGAAGAAAACGAGGAGTAAGGTATAATCAAAGACTTCATAAAGGACGTGGTGAATCTCGATGTCCCCATTAACTTGCGGGTCCGGAAAACCATTAGTCATAAAAGACAGAGGTGTGAAAAGACGGAAAAGAAGGCATCAAAATTAGATCTAACCCTTATAAGTATTCCGATTGGATACAAGACTTTAACTAGCAAGAAGATAGACAAGTCAGACCATACGATGACGGAACCCCGGCCCTAAAAAGATCATGAAGGGCAGCAGATACTTATCGAAGACGACGGCTACTCGAAGGCTATGGGCGTATAAGGACCTCCTTAATAAGGGGGGAAGAACATACTAGACTTGAAAGGAACTATGACGTTTCAAGCTCCTGAAAAGGGAGATTTATTAGCTCGGGGCCAGAGTTCGAGGCGTATTAGCATATCGGGAAGGTAACGGAAAGAAGTAGAAACGAATTGACAACAAGTGTACCATGAGGCGACATAGGGAGAAAGTATGGAAGATAACTCAAGAGAGAGCACTTTACGCCAAGATGCACTACGATATTTTTAGACCATGATTTGAATCCCTCGTATCGGGCAAAAATTGCGCCGTACCTAAGTATGCGATGACATGCCCTAAAGGGTAATGAAAAGAGCAAGAAAGGTCTCTAAGCTAAATTTATAAAGGGTGTTAGAGAGGATGACGAACCCAAAGAACACTTGGGATGACAATGACAATTGTAATAAAAGGAACAACGATTGGTAGTTTGGAAATTTTTAAAGAAAAGAAAGAACACTGCTCCTATGAATGGAAATAAAAGAGTTCACTGAATATTAGAAAATAGTTCATGGACCACTTATTATACTGAACATAAGAGCATATGCTATGGAATTATATGAACCGTCAACGTAAAGCTATGCCCAATTACAATTGTAAGAAGGCCACACCGGAAAGCCAATAAGGAATAACGACTGACGAAACGATCACCGATACAAGGAAATCGAAGATAAGTATACTAGCGTTGCAAGAGAGTCATAATAGAAGAGTTGCCGTAGTCCAATGCTTCTAGGATTGTATTGATAGATGTGAGGGAAGGAAGTAAAGAAAAAGTTATAGTAGGAGCTCAAAGATGTTGCAAGCTATGAAATTAGTTGAACTCGGATTATAAGTTTGCCATAAGTGTAGCAACGAAGGGTAATAAATGGCGAAGGATAATAAATGGCGAAGAAACATTACGTATATACGTATTTCGGATAATGATATAAAAGAGATGGCTTAGAAATGTACATAACCATTAGGTTCACTAAAAAAATCGACACGTATATCTTTACAAAAAGGTAAACACTTGGAATGAGAAGAGACTGATCCAAGTTATAGCTTAAGCAAATGGTAATCGGACCCTAAAGGAAAAATAATTGTTCTAACGAATCAAAGATGGTGTCGTGGGTTGGCGATACTGCAACATTCGAGGACGAATGTTTCTAAGGGGGGAAGGATGTTACACCCCGTATCTTCGAAGAACACTTATCAAATTTGAAACATAAGTACGTTGAGTTAGGGTTAAGTAAAACCACTTTGGAATATAAGGAGAAAGAATTATCAAGTATATTTAATGAGTGAAGGATGTATATAAGGTATACTGGAAGGTTTTATAAGGAAATGAGTGGAATAAATGAAGTAGTACGACTTTGGGGAAAGGATGAGTAATGTTTTGTATGAAAATTTTGATCCAAACTAGGAGACAAATATCCTGTAGCATATGAAGTGTTTTAAGGTGAAACAAAATGCTAAAATGAAGTTCGTCGAGTCTAGTTTCCAACGCAACAAACTGCTCGTCGATAGGACATCGAAGTAGAGAATTATGGACGTTACAAGTTCGGCTGATAGAGCAGAAACGCGTGCTACAGTACTGCTACAGTACCGGGTGCTACAGTACCCGAACCAAACCACATTTATAAATACCCCTCTAACCCATTAATTTTCATTATATTTCACCATTTTCTGATCCTCCACTCTTCTAGAGAACTCTTGTGAGTTCTACAACTTTCCATAACCCTCCATAACTTTCTATAATTTTTTCTAATCTTCCATAATACTCCATAATCTTCCATAACCCTTCCAAATCATCAAGAGAGAATATTAACATCAAAA
Source organism: Lycium ferocissimum (assembly GCF_029784015.1). NCBI lineage: Eukaryota > Viridiplantae > Streptophyta > Magnoliopsida > Solanales > Solanaceae > Lycium > Lycium ferocissimum. The sequence goes on from NC_081346.1 coordinate 55,132,006, forward strand.
CCTCAAGGAAAATTCATGGAAGATAATTGTTCTTGCTTCTCTTCAAGGTGGTGATGAACTTGATCTTGGAAAGGGGTGAACGAAGTGAAGTTGATATAAGGTATGTTTTTCCTATTATTATTTACATGATTGAGATGATATAAAGGTTTAGAAATTCTTAGAGATAAAAGAATCATAGGAGAAAAATTATAAAGAGTTGAATTGAAGTTGATGGCGATGAAGTGAGTTTGAAAGAGAATTTTGGATTAAATTAAGATTAAATTGAATATAATTCTTTGATTTTGGGATTATGGATGTTGTTATGGTTGGTTTGAATACTGGAGAAACATCGTGTGGGATGTTTTATGGAATATATTGGTATTGATATTGTTGTTGATGATGTTGTATTGTTTGGGAGTTGTTTTGGTATTTGGAGGAGGTACAAAATATAGGGGAGATGCTGCCCGAATTTCGGTAGATTCTAAAAATATTTCATTGGATGTTTGAGACAAGTGTAAGATATTGAGCATAATGATAATATGGATGGTTTACGTGTAGAGTTGCAAGCTTGGAAGAATAAACGTTAAATGACTAAGGCGACCGAAAGGTATGTTAAGGCTCGTCCCTTTCTTTCAAAGGCATGATTCCTATGTTACGATTTCATAAATTCTTCCGCAACTTCTTTGTTTTCAAAAGTTAGAAGTCTATGATTCCAAGGCATGATTCCTTTCCCGATAACCCGTAAATGTTTTTCCAAAATGTCCGTATTTTTCCAAAACAGAGGTTTATGATTTTGTAAGCTCTTATGACAACAAGGATGGACATGTTTTTATCATGATGAAAATGATGCCAAAGATGAGAATATTTTTCTATGGTGACTATGATGAGAAAGATTTCATGCTTAAAGGTTCCAAGTTATGATTTCAATGACGATATAAGAATGTTGAGCTATTTCTTGATTTCTCAATTTTATTCATGGATGATGACTTGTTTTTAAAGATTCCAAAGTATATGAATTGAATCCTTATGAGATTTATGATCTTATTCTATGTTTTCTCTTGATGCTATTCTTCATTGATAGTCTCACCTTATAATAATTGTTCCTTCAAGGTGAGATAAAGCGATGATGATTATTCCATAATATAATCGGAGATTACCGACCTTACGTCACTCCGATAGAGACATAACATTCCTTGGGCTCTCCTGCATACTGCTTATATGATATATGTATATGTAAATGGGGAATATGGGAAAAAGGGTGAGGAGGTATAGACGCATGGCCACACATCAGCTAGTATAATATGACATGATATCATCCTGAACGCGGGATGCCCGGACGCGGGACATATGTGGTTAAATGGATCCGAGCCGACACCTCGGCAACATGATATGTTCTATTTTATGTATACATGAACAAGAAATGTTTTTCAAAGAAAGCTAAGCATGCATGGAATCTGCCCTAAGAGGCACTCATATGTACAGGTTACTCTTTTATCTTATGATATGCTCTATATTTCCATTCTGTTATAATTGATGCTTGTATCCCTTATTATATTATCGTTCATGCCTTACATACTCGGTACAGTACTCGTACTAACGTCCTTTCTTTTATGGAAGTTACGTTCATGCCCGCAGGATCAGGTAACCAGCCGAGCGAGCCAGACCAGTAGGATCTCTCTTCCGTCTCAGCTAGTATGCTCCATTGATTCGGAGCTACAGCCCTTTTGGTATCCTATTCTGTTATGTACATATATGGGTACGGCAGGGCCTTGTCCTGTCCTTTCTACAGTTTTTTCTCCATAGAGGTCTATAGACAGTCGTGATGTTATGCAGCCTTGTCAACGTTTATTTTGTTGTACAGTACATATGTGGCGGCCAAATCGGCTCGCGCTGTTACTCTCAGTGTTTATGTTTATGTGTATGTGTTGGTAGTTAGTTCCCGGTGCAGTGTCTCTTATGTTGATTGTTCGGGAGACAGTACAGCTCAGTTAGAGATTGTGTATGGGCCGAGGATAGTCAGTGAGCAGTAAAAGCATAGGAGTGCTTGGTCAGTAGTTGTCAGGCACTTGTTAGGGCCCATCAATTTGGGTCGTGACATAATGAACTATGCAATGACCTAAATTCCCCATAGTGGGATACGTAGGGAGTCTATATCGGACCCGATCGCTTTATTTGTAAAACCAAACCCTAATTACTTTATTTCAAACTACGTTCGACCTGAATTCCTGCTGAGACCGGATACGTAGGCGCTCTCGAGATTGGTCATCACAAAAGAAAACCAAGAAACCCCTAGGAAACCACAGAGACGATAAGACGGGAAAAGTCAACCAGATCAGGCTTGTAAGGGTTAGCGCGAGAATCAGACAGCACCAACTCTAGACTGGGGAACCTCAAAAATTCATGTCAGAAACAGTTAACAAAGAAAGAGACAGAGTATAGCAATACACCGGGGCAAAATTTTTTAGGAGACCTAAAAAATTCCTGCATAGTGAGACAAGAGAAGGGTCACTCAGAGCGAGTCCTGAGACCGGGGCAAATCTTTTGACAAAGATCTCAAAAATTCTACCAGTACGAAAGTCAGCAATCATACCTTCGGGAAAAATTGAAAAACCTCGTTTGAAGAAAACACACGTCATGACACATAAAAACGAAACAAACATTTACTTTAAGGAAAAAATAACATGCATTTTATAAATTTTTACTCTGAATTTTCAAAAAAATATAGCATAATTACATCCCAAAACATCTCTCACAATACTAAGCCCAAGAGGGTTCGAAGAAGCATCAAGAGGAGACACCAGATGGGAAGACAACCACGCTAATCGGCTTCTTAGGAAACTCACAATTTTTCTATGGATGCCGGTTTTTCTTTTACAAGACAGCAGACACACTACCAACTAGTTTACTCACAATAGAGCTGAAAGGCAAAGATTAGCCCAGCGGAGAACGACCCAAAGGGTCACAACAAAAAATAAGTAATAAAGACACATCTGGCTGCAAGGTTCACAGAGCAAATGAGCGTAAAGACGAATCCGACCAAAAGGGTCACACAAATATTGGATAGCAAATATATACCAGACCAAGAGGGTCACGATTGATGAGAATAAAGATATATATTACCAAAAGGGTCATGACAAACGCAAAATGGGTACATCCGACCACAAGGTTCAACAGCCAATATAATGGACAAAAGAAAGATTATCCAGCCACAAGGGCCATAATTGTCATCTGCATGCCAAGAGTGCCATTCATTTATTTAAATTGCCAAGAAGGCCATTCATACAAACTGCCAAGAGGGCTATTCGTTCAAACAAGCCAAGAGGGCCATTCATTCAAACTGCCAAGAGGGCTATTCATTCAAATTGCCAAGAGGGTCCTTCATACAAACAACCAAGAGGGGCCATTCATCTAAAATTTCATGAAAGATATCTGCATATTGTCAAATCCTGGGAAAAGGCATACAACCGCAAGAAGGATATGGGCTTACTGAACAAGATCCAGACAAATTGCGGAGCAAACGTGGAACTTTTTCTTATGTAGCCAGTCAAGCTCTCTGGCCAGGATTTGGAAGCCATCCGAACTCAGACTCAGCCACAATTTGTCTTGTTTTTATTTTCTTTTTTGAAAAACCGCGACCGATCGGAGATACACTGGGAAATCTAAAACTATTCCTGCATAAGAGGCATATTCTTCTCCAGCGAGTCAAACTAAATGTAACCTGATTCCCCGAGATTAGGGATATGTAGGAAAACTCAAGACTAGAGGGTTGGTCACATTCTAACAGTTGTCCGGAATGAACCTCAGTCACAACACTGAGGGTCTCAGAATTTTCCTTCTGAATCACTTAAAAGTCTTTAGTTGAGTCGAACTACAAGTGGCCTGAATTCTCATATAACCTGAGATATGTAGGAAACACAGAGACCGAGGTCCGACCACGTATGTGAAAATTCCATGAAAAGATAAAGGGTGAGATGAGCTGGGTCAGTAAAAAAACTACGGTTAGTCAAATTTCGTTGCTCAGGGATGGTCCCGCCATTCCCGAACACCGAAGGGACAGTTGTTGACACCTAATTTTTGACCTCCCATAATTTACTTTAATTACTCAGAGTTCTTGGAGAATAAATAAAATAAGCTATGCACCTTAAAGGGCTTAAATAATTTTTATAAAATTGCTCAGAGCAATATTTTGCTCATTTAAATTGGTGAAGGGTTTTTCATGACATCAAAAATTTGTTTAGAAATTAATTGGAATTTTTTATGGCATTTATAAAATATTCATTTGATTTAATCAAAGAAAAAAGGGCACTAATCATTATTTAATTGTTAAATTGTCAAAAGTCAAAATTAGCAAATACTTTATTCCCTTTAATCCATGGAGTTTGGGTAATTTAATTAGCCATTTCACCCTTCAACCTTTAATTTTGCATAATTGTGTGATTTGTAAAAATTTATTTATAATTATCTATAAATGTTTTAATTGGTTAATTAAGTGGTCATTATTGCAATTTGATGTTTAAATTTTTTTTTTTGGACACAATTAATTTGACCAATTCATGGTTCAAGGAAATTGGGGTCATTCTTGTAAAATTAGCCTCTTAATGTCCTTGATTGAAATAACCAAATTCATTGGCATAAATTAATCAAGGTCATTAATATATTTTAATTTTTAAACCTGCTAATTAGGCCAAATATGGCCATAATTGAAATAACCAGCTAAATTAATATCAATTAAGACCAACTTTGGCCATAATTGAAATAATTAGTTGGATCAAAATCCATTAGGCCCCTGTTCGCAATTTTAGGCCAATTAACACAATTTGGCCAATTTTTAAACTATTGTAATAAAATAAAATAATTATTTCCTAATTTTATCCATAATTAATGTATCATCAATTTTAATCTTTATTTAATTATCTTTCTATATATATACCAGATATACACATATATGTATACACAAGATATACATATACATGTATACACTTAGTATGCATATATATGTATACAAAAAGAGAAGGGCCAGCCTTTTTAATTTCTTAAAATCTGGCCAAACTCACTAATAACGGATAAAGGGTTATACCCCGCCCCCCTCTATTTCATTTTTTATTTTTTCAAAATACCCCTCCCCCCCTTCCCCTTTCTCTCTCTTTCTCTTTCTCGTTAAAACCCTAGCCGCCGACTGCAAAATTCTCTTCTCTCTCGTCCTAGAAATGGAAAGATTATAGTGTATGTGTAAGACACGAAGCTTTGCAGCATTATTTTCATGTAAGCAATTAATCACTACAAAAAAAAAATAGCATTTAGCGACGGACGTATTCCGTCGCTAATCGGCATATATCTGTCACTAAACATGTGTTGCCACGGATTAGCGACGGAATGCCGTCTGTTATGATTTTGCGCGTTGCTAACCTATTAGTGATAGAAAAATGAAATCCGTAGCAAACTTAGCGACAGAGTAGCAACGTATGAGATCCGTTCCACATTATAGCAACGGAATATTTTGTCGCTGTTGTTATGAATTCCGTGACTAATTTCATATTTCATTTCGTTGTTTTAGTAAATTAGCGACGAAAACCATTGTTGCTAATCCGTTGCAAAATATTTGAATTATTTATGCCCTGCATTTAGCGACAATACAATGTTTGTCGTAGTCTGTAGCCTACTGTTTTCCCTCTAGCAACGACCAAAATCCGTCGCAAATCTGTCACAAATATTTTTCTTCCGACTTTCTATTTTATTTTATTTTATTAAGTACACCTGTTGAAACATACTAAATATAAATTAATAAATACCCTTAAAAATAACTGACATTCACATAAAATAATATTTATAAAAAAGATTCAAAATAGATAGCGGAATCCTAATCGTTAAGTCCAAAACACCGATAGCACCAAGCTATCAACTACCAAAAGAACCCACACATCCATCAAGTATTGTTAGTGCATAATTTTGTTCTTTCCAACAAAAAGCAGATAACATAAAAAACTAATGCATGGGTGAAGGACTACGATCATCATCAGAAACTAAAGGATCAACATCGTCAATGTTACCAGTAGCAGGAGGAGGCACTATGGGTGTCACAACTGATGGTTTGTCGATAGGAGTATTTGGATGATGTGATGGTGAAGAAATCACTCCGCATGACTTCTCAATAAATAAAGGGAGCAAGCGATCAGTCAGTGTAGGAATCAATCGCATCAATAACTCCTCCATATTTTCTGTCGGTGCTGATTGAGAAGTTGAAGGTGGTGCTGATGTTGAAGCATTAAAGCCAGAATTGATGCAAAGATTCGGCCCATAATAACTTTGTGCTTGAGATCCAAGACCATATATTCTTCTCTTCCTTGTTCCCCCAGCTGCTTCGTAATATGCTTCACATTGATCAATATCAGACTGAGACTGTGATTTTTCCCCTAATATTTCTTGATATCTTTCTTGTAATAAGTAGTGAAATTAAAACATCAAGAATACTAACCATTCAATTTTACCAAATAAAAAGAGAAATGAATGCCAAAGATAAGGGAGTAGATATTTATCCATTTTTCGTTGGAAGTCTCATGATAAAGAGTTTCATACAACTTGGATATAAATGATCATATATATTGTCTCATAGTCAAGTATTAGAACATGAAAATAAAGACAATTAGAGTTCCTAAACAACAAATAAAAGGACAATTTCAGGCTATTTCCTACTGATTTAAATCATTACTGATACTACTTTTCAGTTCTTCCTGTCTAGTAGACTGTTTATATCAGGCAAAATTAAAGTAAATCTTAATTGACCAACATCAATAGGATATGCAGCTTCATAAATAAAAAGTAAAATTGATATACCTAACAAAAAAGCAAATTATGCATAAGCACATTCATAAGGGGACCAAGCAGAGATCCTTATCAACAATTCAACATGCAGAACAATGCAAGAATAATGAGCCATTCAAGTAATCCAACAACTTTGTATAAATAGGCATGCAACTTCAAAACTCATTCACTCACTGTCCATTCTCACATGAACAAGCAGGCTACAGTCAAGATTTGCCTAATCCATTGTGGACTACTCTTTAACTTCTTTATACAATACCATTAAAACACAATAAGGGAATTATTAAGTATCTGAAGGAGTTTACACATTCTAAAGGTAACAGTTCAGCTTTTGAAATTTACAGGACGTGTCTTGCTGGTACTGCTTATCAGATTTGGAAGGAAAGGAATGCCAGGGTGTTTCAACAAAGGCAGAGGAGTATTGAAGCTATGGTGAAGCAAATTGTGCAGGAAGTGCATGGGCGTGGTGCTACTAGACTGAGGTTAAAGCAGAAATTAGATAGCATGAACTTTTATCCCTAGGTGATGTAGATAGGAGGTATAGACGATATGGAGCACAAGGGACTGCTGCTTGATGTCCAGTCCCAGTTTGCCTTTTGTTTTCCTTTTTCCTTGAGCTGTACAAATGTTTACTTGGTGAATAAAATGTTCCAGTTATTTGCCAAAAAAAAAAGTATCTGAAGGAGCATATTCAAATCTAACTATAAAGTGAAGTGCAATTGGTATTGCTAAGGATTTCGTTGCAGTAAGTTGCTTAAGAGTGTTATCTCAAGCTGAGGGCACAGTACCAGAAAATACTGTCTGCATATTTGCAGCGGGGTATTTACTAAAGTCATCATATAAGGCTTAAGTTTTTCATTAGTTTAATTCTGAAATTATAAAATTTTGAACTTACATGGACAGCTCGGGCACGCTCATCAACAAAAGATTCTCCATCATGATCATGTGTATGGACGTGCAAATGTACCTCACACGGTGTTGGATCTCGACCCTTTGCAACAGCCTATGCAAAAGTTACTCATTTCAGAAAATGACACCAAGAACAACAGCAGTATAACCAACAATAGACAAACCTAAATAATTCAAGAAAGACAACAACATAGTAATCAAGAAAAAAGCAATATATATACCTAGGTAAACCGAATCAAGAATACAAAAAAACCACCTTGAAAAACCAATTTTCAAGTAGTATTTTTCAAGTAGTAAATAAAAAAATTTAAGAGTGTATGAAAAAATATATACTTACAAGTCTCTTGCGATGCTCCCCAATGCAGATAGAGCCACCTGTGTGAGTCCTGGCAGCAACTTCTTTCCCTCCACAACGATTCTTTGCATTTATTTCTGACTTTTCAACACACTTAGGATCTGCCCAATGTTGCAACCAACGTTCCCACACATTATCAGACACATAATCTGGCTTAATCCTTTTTTGTTTAATTTTGCTAATGAAATTCCTATACTTTGTTGCTGCCTTAGTATTCCAATGTTTTCTGATTACACTCTCAGGAATTGAAGAGTCCCAATAGTATGTCTTCTAAAAATAGTTTGTAAACTAATAATATTAGTATCCTAATAATAAAAAGCTAATACACTTTTAAAACGAATTATGATGAAAGTTATACCTTGAATTTCCCAAAATAAAAATCTCTAGCATCTTCTGAGACACCTTTCCAATTGATTCCATTGGGATCAAGTTGATTTTTGAAAGATGCGGATACGGTATTAGAGCACTCTTTAGAAGGTTCCAACCTGCATAAATTTGAAAACATTATTTCAACGCCTACCACAAATTATATATTAAAAAAAATACAAGTATGGACTAACCCTGCAGGAGTAAGAGTAACAATTGTAAGTGTCCGCTGCCTACGACGACTACTGGACTCTTCTTCGCTGATAGTGTTGCTCTGGTTTGATGTATCCTCATCTATTGAGCTGCTCAGATTAGGTGCAATGGGAGATAATTCAGGGATTGTTGGGTTACTACCCTGATCTGACGCTTGAATCAGTGGCGTACCTAAAGTTTGAACATGGTTTATAGGATCTGGCCCACCTATGGAACTCGTACCACCTTGTTGAGGACTAACTGTGGTGGGAATGGGAATGGTAGGCATGTTTTCATGACGAGCAGAATCACCCCTAAGTGAGGACTTTCCTACACGACCTTCGCTACCTCGACCTTTTCCTCGAGCTATATCTACAAAAAAATGTGGACGTGAGGAAATTAAAGCAACTATCAGTAAAAAAGTAATCAGTAAAACGCAAGCAGGCTGCTAGTAAAGAGGTTTTTATACCATCATGTACAAATCCTAATGGAAAAGAAACACACAAAAACCAGATGGAATGAAAAGGCGGAAAGCTGCTTGTATCACTGAGCCTAGTTTTGGAAATGAGGTGATACAAGCTGTTTGCAAGTCTACAAATATGACTAATCATGATTTACAAAATCTGCAGCTTGTTACACTAGCAAACCTACAATTTATAGTTTCAATTATCAGAGGCAGTAGGTGCTCCTATTTGCAGGAAACTGAGAGGTTTAAATTATGGTTGTTGATACTGCCCATCAAGATTATTTTTATTTCAGCAATTGTACAGGACAGTGAAACTTTCAAATATTTGAAACACCTGAAAATTCTATCCCTTTCTCTTGCCAAACAGTTCCAAGAAGAGGGAGATAGGCACCATTATCATCATCTTCTCAGAGAAGAACACAAAGCTCTTCGAAATTCGAATCTTCATTAACTAGAGTAAAGATGAACAATCTCATGACAAAATCATTCTTAAGTTATGTTGAACTAAAAAAACAAGCCCATTCGGATCTTGAAACAGAAAGGGACTTACATATGGGCCAACTCAGTCGTACAGATGAAGAAAATCTTTCCAATTTCTTCCCTGAAATCGAGGCAGTGAAGGGTAACATTGAAGAGATTACTAATCTCTTAATTGATCTTCAAAATCTGAATGAAGAAACAAAAACTACTCATGGTCCGAAAATCCTTCGTGGCCTTAGAGACATAATAGATTCTGATATGGTATCTGTCCTTCGCAAAGCCAAGATTGTCAAGGCAAAACTTAAAGCACTTGATAAATCTAATGTCGCTAATCGGAAACTATCAATGGCGTATGCAGAAGGGATTGTTGTTGATCGAACAAGAATTAACATGACTAATGCATTGAGGATCAAGCTAAGGGATATCATGAATGATTTTCAGGCTTTGAGGGAAAAAATCTTATCATATTACAAAGACTACCTTAAAAGAAGATATTTCAATGAGACAGGTAACGAGCCAACAGAGGAAGTGATTGAGAAGATGGTGTCGGAAGGAAGTGGGAAAGTTGAAATATTTGCAGAAAAAGGAGAGATGAATCTTGAGGACAAAGATAGGCATGAGGCTGTAATGGACATAAAAAGGAGCCTGGATAAACTTCATCAAGTTTTTCTTGATATGGCTGTTCCAGTTAAGACTCAAAGTGAACATATTGATGACATTGAGCATAATGTCACACCCTAATTTCCGATAGGGCATGATGGGCACCCGACCCTTATCGAGGGCCGAGCGAACCCGCTGGCTTTCGTAATACTCATAATCATATTGGGTCCGCAAAACATAGCATAAGCACATACTGAAAATTTTCAGAAAACAAACATGCTTTTCATCTTTTTTCAAATCGAATGAAATTCGTAGTCATAACAAATCTGTAACAATAAGCGTAATGATACATCGGCTGACATAGCCGCTTACAAAACTGACACCTCATACACACGATATTGTCTGCAAAGTCTCTACCACAACTTGAGATACCATACAAAGCACTCTGACTCGGCAGCACTCCGGAGGGAATGGAGCTCGCCAACCCAGCTGGAACATCTTCTGCTAACATTACCTGCGCGGCATGAAACGCAGCCCCCGAAGAAAGGGGGTCAGTACGGAATATGTACTGAGCATGTAAAGCATGGCATACGAGAAAACGAGGTCTTAACCAAAGTAAGACAAAAATGAGCATAAAAATCCTACCAAAGGGCTTGCACACAAGTACAAATCATACATAGGCGGTACGTCAACGGATGTGATAATCCGAATGCCAAAATACTTAGCTTTCTTTTTGTAAAACGTTTACGTCTCATATATATAGAAAATAGAACAAATCGTATTAGCTGGCATTAACCGACCGATCATAATCGGTTCGTCAAAATCACATATACACATCTCGATCAAGTACCCAAAGTGGTCAATATCACACATACACATACCGCGGTCAAGTATCTATTATCACACATACCGCGGTCAAGTATCTCAATATCACATACCGCGATCAAGGAAATATCACACACATACCGCGGTCAATATCCACAATATCACACATATCGCGGTCATATCCGGGTCAATATCACACATACCGCGGTCAAGTATCCAGCGGTCAGTATCACACATACCGCGGTCAAGTACCCAGCGGTCAATATCACACATGACGCAGACAAATACCCAGCGGCAATATCACATCACATACCGCGGACAAATACCAAGCGGCAATATCACATCACATACCGCGGACAAATAGCCAGCGGCAATACCACATCACATACCGTGGACAAATACCCAGCCGCAATATCACATCACATACCGCAGACAAATACCCAGCGGTCAATATCACACATACCGTGGACAAATACCCAGCGGCAATATCACATCACATATCTTCCCACGCAATATCACATCACATACCGCGGACAAATACCCAGCGGCAATACCACATCACATACCGCCGGACAAATACCCGGCGGCAATATCACATCACATACCGAAATACCCGTAATATCACATCACATTTCGAAATACACATCATACATATATACACGACAAAAGGGCTGGCATCTGGGACACATCGTAACACCATAATACATACACGGTTCCGGACCAAAAAGGGGCTTGGCGAACCGGACACATCATACTCCGGAAAACACATCATTTACAAACTGAGAAACCATATGCACATAAATCCTTATTACCGACTCACAGAATGATCAAACAAGCCCTCATTTACAAGCCAAACAATACTCAAATCAAGTTTCCTCCGAACATCACTCGGGAACGGATCAAATAGAATTTCAGAAACCATAGTTACGTATCGGAATCATAAGTACAAGAATCATCATTTCAAACCCGACAGATAAATAAGTAATCATACTCGGGGGTCGGAAAGATAGTCATATTAAATTCTTTCAAAAATAGGTCGTTAGAACCAAACATAGAAAGTTGCGGGACCCACGGACGAGCGTCAACCCAATCCGGGCCCGCCTATGAAAGTTAAAGTCATTACTCATCATGAAATCATTTGCGAAGATATCAAAGCGATCCAAGCCTCTTCTTGAAAGTTACGGACGTTCGTAGTTACAAAACTCTTTTGAAAACAAACTTTTTATGCAACATTTGAAAACCAATCATACCAAGACATATAAACCATAACTTGACCATATAAGGATGCCAACATCACGAAACAAATAAGCATCGTAAACATGCTCGGACTTTAAGAATAGAATTACCCCCGAAGCTCATAACATATCATAACTTAGCCATATCTAAGACATGCCAAAAGAAGGAAAGGTAAGCTTTACATACCTCATTCGTTTTCTAAGCTATTCTGAACTTAAGCCTCGGCTTCTCAGAATCTACAATAACATCATTAGGCATCGACATTAGCCGTAAGTATCGAAGAATTCGATTCCAAGCCATCACTTGATTTACAGAAATTTGGGCAAAGATTTCCCCTATAAATTCAACAACCCCGAGAATTCAACTCGAGCACACCACCAACATCACAATTTCATGAGTTTCATTCATTTCTACACACTACAACAACACACAAACATGCTCAATACACTTAATTCTTCATTCCTACACACCACTACATACCCACGGCCAACACTTCAACATGCCATATTTCATGAATTTCATCCATTTTCACATATTACAACCTACATACACCATCCACAACATATAAAAAGAGGATTAAACCTTACCTTTTCCTCTTAGTTCTTCAACTTGGCTAGGGTTGAGAATTGCAAGAACCAAGGATTTGTTTGCTCCAACAATCACTTCATGTTGTTTAGGACCTTCTAATTAGTAGAAAAGCTAGAAGAAATAGTTTGTTTTGATTACTATTCATGGTCTTCATTTTTTTCTCTTCATAGCCGAATGGCCCTTAAAATTTTCTCCAAGGTTCTCAACTCTTCTAAGGGGTGAAGAATGATGAAGATGACTTAATAAGTCATCTTATCCCACTTATATAATTCATCCACATGGCCCTATGGCCCACACCACACACATGGCCACATATGGCCATTTTCATGAAATAATTAGTTTCAAAAATTTCACTTCTAGCCCTTAATTTTCATGAAATGCCTAACTTTTCATAATTCACTTTTGACCCCAAATTTTTCTTATTTCAATTTTACCCTTAGCACTCCATGCCAATGAAAAGATGAATATGCAACTTATGCACTTTTAACAAAATTGGAAGAAATTACAACCTTGTCCTTAACTTATCATGACTAACTCAGATCATCCCAATGTACCAAAATATGTGATATAACACATAATGTGGCCATTACTGGAAGCTTCATCGGTAGTGGAACCAACAATCTTTTCTATGCTAAGCAAAGACCAAAAGAAGGGAAGGACATGGTTATGTTGGGTGTGTGCGGTGATGTCGATCATTTTGATTGTCTGCTTAATTGCTACTTTGATCTCTTGACAATATTTCCTACTGGACTTGGAAACAGAATGTTAATTTGTTTTAGTTTCTGCCTTGTGAGGCAACTGTTATTAGGATTCAGTTCTGTAGTTCCTCTCATTTAACCTTTCTAAGCTCGAGGATATTTTAATTCTTAGAGATAATTGGAAATGTTTTGAATGCAATAATCATGATGTACGATTCATTTCATATTGAATCAAAAACTGGAACTAACAGTTCTTTAAAAAAAAATTGTACAGGACCTAGAATTGCTCATAATGTCATCAGTGTGTATACAAGTTACTGGTATGTTTCTGAAATTTGGGATACCCCACATTGTCTTCCTATGCTGGCTTAAGGACCCTGAAGATGTTCCATTTGAAGAAGCCATAACATTATAGCAATGGTTCATTCGGTATTTGAAATTCACTAGCCAACTAACCTGAATTCAGGCCGCGTAAGGTCCACTAAAGAAAGAAGCACTTTATACTATGATGGCGGAACAAGAAGTTCTAAGTTCTAACCAAGAAATTCAAAAAATGGAAGAATAGCACACTTGAAATTTGAACTTGTGACCTAAAACAATTCGAGAACCACCTTTGCCATTACCACTACAATTAATGAACTTGGCATGTGCTTTGTTTTTGCTTATTTGTGTATTATAGTTTTTTGATGAAACGAATCTAATTGAACTCCTTATGTCAACCTAGCGCTGCCCCTGCCTAACAAAGCATAACGCAAAAGATAACACTCATAATTTGTAAAAACTAATAACAGCTGAATTAGAGTTGATGTATTGGTCCTGAATGGAGTTTTATCAGTTAATAAGAAGGAAGATGAAGCTTTTGTTCATGAAAACACATAGAACCAGTAGATGAAGACAACAAAGAAGGATTGGACCAAGAGAGTGCAACAATGAAGGGTTGAGTTAATGGTAAAACCGTAAAAGAAGAACTTCACTGATTACATATTTATATATAGTCTTCATAAATTATTAACTAAGCAACATATATAAATGTTAAACTACTACAACATACTATTTCTGGCACAACATTCAATCTTTTCCAGTTATCATCTCAACAACGCAAAGACTTTGTTTTAGATAATGTGGGGTATCCCAAGATCAATATATTATATTACAAGAAACATTGTTGAATTCCAATATATTATATTACAAGGATCAATATATTATATGCGAGGAACAATAAACAGACTTGAGGCTTGAACCGATGGCGTACCTAAAGTTTGAACTTGGTTTATAGGATTTGGCCTACCTATGGAACTCGTGCCACCTTGTTGAGAACTAACTGTGGTGGGAATGGGAATGGTAGGCATGTTTGCACGACCAGTAGAATCACCCATAAATGAGGACTTTCCTACATGACCTCCGTTACCTTGACCTCTGCCTCGAGCCATATCTACAAAAAAATGTGGACACGAGGAAGTTAAAGCAACCATTAGTAAAAAAGTAACCAAGAAATGCAAGCAGGCTGCTAGTAAAGAGGTTTTTATACAACGCGTATTGCATAATTCAAAGATTTGGTCCCCAAGTTGGTAATGAGTCTTTAGCATAGCAAGAAAACTTATGCAAAGACAAGGCAGTAGCTATACGGGAAAAGAAGGAATATATTTTTTTTTTCTTTTCCCTGCACAGCAATCTAAATCTAATCAACCACATATTTTATCTTCATTTTTCTGCAACTACTTCCATCATTTTTTCGGGTAATCCTTGCTCCATCTAAAATCAGTTGCATAAAAACCAAAGTTACATATAGTAAGATATTTTTTGGCCAATAGATCATGAAAACCATGTTTTTACAGAAAGAGAGAACAACACCAAAGACTTCTAAATCCTAGCATGGGACACCCTAGACAGGGTGTTGGATCACCATATTGCACAGTTAGACCCCATGCACTTCAAATAGACTTCCAAATTCATTTTCACATCATCTTTGTATAGTTTTCCTCTTATTTAAACTTTCAAAGACCAAAAAGGTCCCATGGCATTGTAAATGCATAAGCAAGAACTCTAGTAGCCTAGGATAGGTAGTACTAAACGGAGTTAGAACTCAAAGTCTTTCCTAAGCTCTACATAGCCCTAGGGTAAGTCACTTTTCATGCTTTTGCAAGCCCAGTGACAACCTCTTAAGCCTCTTTTTACTTAGGTGATCATAGGCAGTTCACTTTGCCTTCTCACAAATCACATCAGCTTTAGTTTACCATGTCAAAGACAATCACTCGTCTACTAGGTTCATCATTGTCTCAAACAACCAACTTCATTCAAGCAGACAACACTACTACAAGCTAGTTTAACTCAACTCATTATCATAGGCAAATAGCACTTCTATATTTAACCAATGGACAAACATTACAGTATCCAAGCTGAAAATATAGTCATATTTTATCATCAGAGATGACGTTTGAAGTAAGATTTGTGCTTTTGATCTTAACTACTTTACTACAGTTTCAATCACACTTGGCTAATCTCAAAACAAATTCAGGAAAAGGAGAAAACAAAAACACATATTCCTTGCTTATTTTTCGCAGTTTAAGAAGAACACCAAGCTTGAACACAAACTAGCAGGCTAACCATATTACTTCATGTTTAGAGTTAGTTGTTTGGCCTTAGGTTTCCTACTCAATCACTTCTTAAGTTTGTTGTAATGTACTAGCTTCTTAAAAATAGATCATGAAGACGATGTTTTTACAGAAAGTGAACAACTGTTTATATAAATTAACTCTCTTGAGCTTGATTTTAGAGTTTGTTTTACGCCAAGGACTAACGCTTTTTGTTTCAGGCAGTAACGTCATGCTATTTTTTCTTACCCTTAGATATTTGTAGAATTTGAATAGTTTATAGAAGCTTCACATGGACAATGATTTTTACATGTACAAAGTTATACAAACATACAGAGAGAGTTACACTTCAAAGTATGTACTACTGTTATTCTAATTAACCAAAATAAAGAATAATAACTGCTCATAATACAAGCTGTAAACTGATTCATGTATGATATCGACCAAACACTAATTTATTTCAACTAAAAAGCAAACACAACTTTTGAACATAGATCTGGAAAGCTACCTTTTATCCTCAAAATTGGTACTAAAAGCGTAGGCAATCTCCTTGTCGTGGTGATCAGCAATCTTCAACAGAACTAGAAAAAGAAAAGACATTCAACACCAACGAACTGCAGAAACTTGCGAAAGATTATAAGTACAAAGAAGAATAAGAGAATCAAAATTATAGCGGAAAAGGACCCAATAATTGTGCAGAAATTAGCGGTAACAGATTGCTCATCACCTCAGATAAAGAAGCTCAAAAATCAAACAACCAAACAAAGGTAGATGATCAGGAAACAACAGATCAGAAAACAAAAAGAGAGTTAAAGCACACAAATTACACACAATTTGAAGCGGCCACTTCATCGTCAACATAGCTGAAGGGCAATTTAGGACTGCGCATGTGCAACAGCTATTATCTGAGTCAACACGTGTTAGACACGAAGACCAAAATTAAGATTGAAATTACAAAAGTAGGCCTTGGTCGGCAAGCCGGCAAGACAATGGCCAGCTGCTTCCAAGCCTCTTCTATATATTAGTAATTACAAGAAACATTGTTGAATTCCAATAAAAGGGAAAATTATACATGGTATGACACACATGATCAGTTAACAGTTTCTAAGGCTAGATTACATTTGTCATCACCAGTAACCTAGTACTGCCATATTACAAAATTCAACCCTCCATCCAAGACAATCAGAATTAAACGGAATTACTGAAACAACCAGATCTAACAAGGAATCAGCTTGAGGCACCCCCTGATAAAAGTATATAAATGACTATGTAACAATTGAGATGTCCTGATGACTTTAATTCATGTACCGTAGGTCTCATGACAAAAATGGTCAACCAGAAGAAAGGGAAAGGAACTAGATATATAGACATGAGGAGAGGATTTATTTGAGAATAAATATGAGAAGATTCTAAGGAATCCTCAGTTAAATTCTCAGTGCTTGTCAACAGAGGACTAGTAGGCTTCTTCCCTCAGAAGGGCATCAGACCTGACCCTAACTCTCCATTCCTTTTTATTCTAGTTATGGAGGGCCTCACCAAGATGCTGGAAGCAGTCACTTAATTGCTGGTTTTTAGTACATCAAGATAGGATTTGGAATTTTTGTGAAATATTAGGAATTGGCTACTAGTGTGGTAGAACTAATGAAACTGCATGTGTGGTTTGTTTTTACTACATTCAGTAATTGGTATCAAGTTTTTTCCAAGATCTAAAATTGCAGCACCTGGAAATCTGCAAAGATAGCATGAAGTTCACATTGCAAAATTCAGAAAATGCAGAATACATGACAACACAAGCAGTAGTTTTCATCAAATTCAATTTTGGCCATACTTGCTCATCAGTTGTAAAAGAAATATAGCAGTTCTTTGTCATCAAGAACTGCTATTTATCATTTTATACGAATCAATAGTCAAGTTATTAGGTTTCTTATTGATTCATTAGCAATTTGTAGGACCAAATTAAGACAATCTATAAGTAACATTAGCTGACATATTGTACAGAGAGAGAGGAGATGAAGAAACTTAAGTGAGAAGAACTTCAATAGAAGGCAACAATACCTCAACAACAACAGCTAAAATGCAGAACCTTCAATGAGTAGCACGTCAATGAATTCTGACCAGCTGTCCACTACGTATCTGTAATATAAATAACATCAGGAGGATTCTATCAAAGGTTGAACTAAAACTATAATGGAATATAAAAGTCTAATAAAGGATTTAATGGTTTTAGTTACATGTTACTTTATCCCAAGCAAGTATTTTGGCTACAAACTTAAGGACGTAACCCCAAATAAGTAGCCAATAAATAAAGGTATATATCAAACAACATAGGCGCATAGTACACTACAAGATTTAGCAAGTAACGATGAAAGTGGTAAAATAGGTTAAAGAAAACAATAAAGAAAAACAGTGGTGCAAATCAAAACACTCAACCATCCATCATAAATTTTTACACCCAAATCTTAAGAAAAATACAATAAAGATACAACAACACATGTTACTAAGCATTAGTAACTATCTATTCCTTCTTCGACCTCTTCCTCATCCTCTGCAGTTTCCTCTGTTTCATACTCTTCTTCAGTTTCATACTCTTCTTCTGTAGATTCATCTTGGATTTCATGATGCTCTGGCAATAACCTATCATCAATGGGTTCATCCATTTCAATTGCATTCCCGTTTGGATCATATAAGAGTATATTTTCATCAGTCGAAACATTCATATCTATCTCATGGACTTCAACTTCTTCACCTTGGAATGAAACATTCAAATCTGGAGTTGTCACCATTACTTTCTCATCGGGTAATTCAACAACATTCCGAGGTTTGACCTTCAACACAGCTACCCAATCATCCTTATCCTTTTTCTTGCTAGGATATGACACATAACACACTTGAGTTGCTTGCATCGCAAGAATAAAAGGTTCATATTTTTTATATCGGCGACGATGATTAACATCATTAACATCTACCAATTTGTACTGATTATGCTTTTTAACACCAACATCCATAGTTGGATCAAACCATTCACAGTTGAATAACACAGTTTGCTTTAAAGATTTCATGAAATTCCACTTGTATAATCTCTTTTATCCGTCCATAGTAATCACCAAAATTTGGATCCGAGATACAAACTCCACTGTTCATTGTTGATCTTGCGCTACCATGACTGTCTGTGTGAAATTTGTATCCATTAGTAAAATACACAGAATGACATGTAGCGCCTATTAGTGGTCCATGAGCAAGACTACGCAAGAATTTATTCTCAATATGGTTGTAGTGGACCTATTTGAAAAAATGTAAGACTTAGTTAAATTTTGAGAATTTAATAACATCTTGTATAAAAATTAATGATCGTTGAAACTTACATATTCCTTGAACCATATAGAGAAATATGCTTCAAGGCTCTCATCTATTTGACCTTGAGATAGATTCAGGAATTCTCCTTGCAAACGTTGCACGTACATACTTCATTGCAACAAAATAAGTTCAATAGAAAATCATGATATATATGGATATATTTATAATAATAATAATAAGAGAGTTTAACATTCAAATGCTACCTCACAAACGGTTCAACCTCTTTACAATTTTGTAAAATGTAAGTTTGGGCAGCCTTGATTTCTTCAAGGGATAAATTCCTCTTTTTTGCTTCTCCCCATAGTCGACCAGGAAGGGTGAATGTTGATAAATTTCCTTCAAGATCTTCTACAGCACCACCATCATCATTACGGTCCACATCGTGATTACGTGTCATGACATAAGGTTCAAAATAATGAGAAAACAAATGTGTTGACTCCTTCATCAAGTATGCTTCAAAAATGGAACCCTCAACACTAGCTTTATTCCCAATCATTCTTTTAAGAGTTCCGAGGTACCTAAATACATAAATGGATACCATTATATTAGAAAAGTTATGTTTAGCATACTTGTCACAATTTGAACATAAAGTTTCAAATTTACCTTTCAAAAGGATACATCCATCGATATTGTACAGGTCCAACAATCTTTGCTTCATATGGCAGGTGCACGGGCACATGTTCCATTGAGTCAAAGAACCCAGGGGGAAATATACGTTCTAACTTACACAAGATTTGCGGGATGTCTGCCTCTAATCTTTCCATGTCATCCACTTATAGAATGGTCGAAGTAAGATCTTTAAAAAATAAGCTCAATTCTGTAAGTGCCTGCCACACAATACTGGGAAGCAGTTCACGAAAAGCAATAGGCATTAGTCGTTGCATGAACACATGGCAATCATGGCTTTTCATGCCAAATAATCTTTTCGCGTTTGTGTCTGGACATCTACCCAAATTCGAAACATACCCATCTGGAAACTTCAAACCCTTCACCCAATTGAACAAGATAGCTCTTTCTTCCTTATCTATTGTATATATAGCTTTTGGATATTTTCCACTAGTATCCTTTGCCAACTGTGGTCGATCGCAGTAATTTACCATATCTTGACGTGATTGTAGATTGTCTTTGGTTTTGTTATCAATATTAAGAACTGTATTAAATACATTATCAAAGACATTTTTTTCAATATGCATGACATCAAGATTATGTCGAATCATGTTAGAACTCCAATAAGGAAAATCCCAAAATATGCTTCGCTTTTTCCACCCACAAGACTTACATATTCTCTGATTAACTTCTTGTGCATCTAACTCTGTTACTTTCCTTATCCCTAAGTCACAAATTTGGTTCAAAATTTTCTCTCCTGTTCTATAGAGTGGTGATAGTCTTTTGATAGTCTTACCTTTGAGAAAGTTTTTACGATCTCTCCTAAAAGGATGATGTTGGTCAAGGAATATTCTGTGACTATCAAACCAAGATGTTTTCCTGCCATGTTGTAATCTAAAGGATTGTGTTTCCTCCATACAATAAGGACATGCTAACTTGTCCGCGTACTCCCCGATAACATAGAATATCTTTGGGAAGTCACCGATTGTCCGCATCAAAGCTGCCTTCAGTTGAAAGTTTTGCTTTTTCGAGATGTCAAATGCTTCTACACCTGTCTCCCACAACAAGGTCAATTCCTTTATTAGAGGTTGCAGATAAACATCAATTTATTGTTTGGCCCAGGAACAATGACAGTTAGGAACATATATGCCTCTTTCATGCACATTCTTGGAGGCAAATTGTATGGGGTGACAATCACTGGCCACGAAGAGTATTTCCTCCCAGATTGACTAAATGGTTGGAAACCATCGACATAACCCCAACCTTACATTCCTTGGTTCGAAGCAAAAAAAAAGAATGAGTTTCATTGAAGTTCTTCCAAGCCTCAGAGTCTGATGGATGACGCATTACCCCATCCTCTTGTGTATGCTCATGGTGCCATCTCATGTCGGCAGCTGTGGAATGAGATGCATATAATCTTTTAAATCTAGGAATCAAAGGAAAATAATACATTTTCTTGTAAGGGACCAATTTCCTCTTACGAGAGCCGACACGACTCTTATACCTCTGGTTACCACAGAATTTACAAGATGTAAGGTGTTCATCATCACCCTAATACAACATACATCCTAAATCACAACAATCAATCTTTTCAACTGGCAAACCCAAACTACGCACTAGTTTCTTAGTCTGATAGTAGCTATCAAGCACTTTGTTATCTTTAGGGAAAGCCTCTTTCAGCAATTGTATCATTTGGTTATAACCTCTCTATGACAAATTATTCTCCATTTTAATATTTAACATTCTGGAGACTACTGCAAGTTGAGAGAGAGAAGAACCGGGATATAATTTTTCATCAGCAGCTTGTAGCAAATCGTAAAATCTTTGGGACTCGGGATTAGGCTCCTCCTCCATTGAAGGATTAGGCTCCTCCTCCATTGAAGGTTCATAAGGATGAGAAGAATCAACTTCAATATTGCTATAAGATTGCGAACTCGAACCCCGACCAAAGTTGGGACCAAATTTGCATCCAAGACCATTTGTCGGTATGGATTATCGAATCCCAATTCAGGTTGAGAACCACCGTGCAAACCATTACCAGAAGCTATCTCACCGATCACATCTTTTTCCCCTTGATTCTCGCAAACAAAACAGTCCTCAACAAATCCAAAATTAAAAAGGTGATATTCAACGATTTCAACATCCATGTATTTAATGTTGTGACATTTTTTACATGCACATCAAACCTTGTTACCGCTCATGTAATTTCTTTGAGAAGTGCAAATTGGATAAAATTATCTACACCGGTTACAAAGCTAGAGTTTATACCCCCTCGGCCATCCAACCGATTGTACATCCAATCACACTCTAGATTATTCATGTTCCTATTAATGTTCACATAAACAAAGCAATAAAATTAATGTTCTGTCTTCATATCATTAATACAATCGAATGACCTCTAAATGGAAGAACAAGCTGAAATAACTTAGTGAAACAGAACATATCATTCACCTTTTAGTTTAAAAAAAAATGACAAACTGAAACAAAACTGAAACTGAAACAAAAAAAATCTAGTAAGAAACCCAGTTCACTAACACTGATTTCAAATCACAGAATAATAAGAATGTTGAGTTCTTCAAGGTTTTTCTTGACATACAATGAATTAAAACAAACTTTAACCACCTAATATTATCCTACAAGGTTTAGCACAAACAAAGGTCGAATTTCCATTTTCATAAGATTTTGGCCCAAATAGAGATTCCCAACACTTAACCTTCAAATAAATTATAAACCCAACAGTTTTCAAGACACCCAACTTCTATTTTAGCAAAAAAAAACACTTAAAGACGCTCTGTCCTTTAGATAATAAGCAAGTAAACACATATTTCTTAATTTCTATTTTAGATTTAATGTCAGAAAACACAAAGAAAGAGACAAAGAAGAAAGAAACTGCCCATAAAACATAGAAAAATCCAAACATACCTTTCCTAAGATGCAACAGAAGAAGAGAAAAACACAATTGAAACCCTAGATTCACATTATTTTGATCTAGTAAGCAATTTCGCACACTCTCTCTCTATATTGTGCTCTCTCTCTCTCTCTCTCTCTCTCTCTCTCTCTCTCTCTCTCTATATATATATATATATATATATATATATATATATATATATATATATATATATATATATATATATATATATGTCGGTGTGTTTGAAGTGAAATGAAATAAATGTGTACCCTAGGATATATCTTTTTTTTTAACACTTAACGATGGACTAGCAACGGATTTTATATTCCGTCGCTAAATAATACATTGATTTCTTTTAATAATTAATATTGCGACGAATTTTTCCGTTGTTGCGAATATATATTTTTTCGAGAAAAATTGAAAGGCCTAGCGACGGATTTTTCGTTGCTGAATCCGTCGCTACATAAAAATAAAATTTGTCGTGCCTCTTCTGTTGCTAAATCTGTAGTGAAATTTAAGGCGCCAAAATTTCGTGTTGATAAGTAGTGACGAAATTCATTTTTCGTTGCTAATCCGTCGCTATATAATGAGATAAAATTTTAGTTGCTTCTATCGCGACAAAATGAGCATTCCGTAGCTAATCTGTCGTTAATTAGCGACAGAATATGGTCTGTCGCTAATATTCCGTCACTAAACGCTGGTTTTTTAGTAGTGAATGTTGAGTTTGTATCTACTCAAATTTTTGCCTGAATCGGTAATGAAACCTTTTCCTTTTTCTTGTCTTTGAATTTACCTTTTCAGAGTTGATTATTGTGGCTGATTTTTGTTGTATTATATTGTACCTTGTTTGAATATCATTTCTTGACCAAAGATGGGCCAGATCGAGTCAGATGGGCCATATCGAGTCAAGCAAGACTCAAATCTGACCATCCATTGTTGATTCAAGATAATCTTAGCCATTAAAGGCCTACAAAGGATAATTTTGGAGAAAATATGTTTGTCCCACACGTTTGTTTGAAGCTTTAGACGATTTTTGGGTTCCCAACCCCCTTTACAAAAACAGGTTTTGAGAGGTCCTTTTGGAGAGAAAAAGTCTGAGTTGTTGAAAGTTTAAAGTTTTGCAAGAGTTTCAGAAGTCAAAAATTGGAGAAAATTAAAAGGAAGGCTGAAAACTTCGGATTTCAAGCCCCTTTAGTAATTTTTTGAAGACTTCACTAGTTTGAGGTTTTCTGAGTTCAAAAACCATTTTTCTTTTATTTTGAGTCTTTGTGGCTGAGTGTGGTCTTGGAAGCACAAAAGGGCTTTCAAATTCATTTTTGGCCAAGGCTGCACTATTAAAAGGTAATATTCTATCCTTTACTTACTTTTTATTGCTTAGTAGTTAGTCTATATGATAATAGCTTGTTGATGTTAGTTGGTTGTTGTGTTGTCTTTTGGTTCAAATAAATGAATGAACTACTTGGGTACTGTTAAGATTCATTAGCTTGTTTTAGATGTGGAGGTTACTTCCTTTATTTTCAAAGCATATGCTTGACATGACTAAGTAGTTCTTGAGATAGACAGAGTGTATATGTTTCAAATAATGTATTGATTGTTTAGATATGGTTGAAACAGACTTCATGTGCTCTGTTGGATGTTGAAGTTTCCTATCTTTGTTGTCCAATACTTAAATACGATAAGAATATGATCATATGAGTCATGATACTAATTTAGTGAACTTTTAAATCAACACTGATCCTATTTGAATGCAACAGAACATTAAAGTAATGTGATGATCTACTTGAAGCATTTGAGGTAGTTGCTTTTACTTGAACAAGACTATGACACTTTTAATGCAAAAAACAGTTCTTTTATGGGTATGTATACTTGTCTAATGTCAACTGGATAACCTGAAGTTATGATGGGGAAAAAAAGAGAAAAGATCATGATCGGGTTAAAACAAAGTTTAAGGAACCTAGGCATGTTTATAAGAAGTCTTTGGTAAGTGTTTAAGGCATTTAGAGTTAGGGATCGGCTTGCATTTGTGTGGGTCTGAATCTTCCCAAGTCCTTTTGAATGTGCTTGAATCAGTCAAATAATTCTGAATAGTTGTATGTTATGCATTAAGGATAATTTTAAAGCAGCAATATCCTAGAATAGGATAGAGAAGTCTAAAAAATGAAAAAAAAAATGAAGTTTTGGGATTCAAGTTCATTCATGAGATAACAGGTCCTTAAATGGTGCATTAGGTGCTAATAAAGGTCTATAAAGCTGCAGAAATCATTTAAAATAAGTAGAATACTATATGCCACTAGCAGGATTATATGCCATGTTTGCTTCATTTGAATAGAATTTAGCCATGACATTCATATTATCAGACTTTCTCTTTTCTATATCTTGTTCATGCTTGAATTTTCAAAAGGAGTCTAAGAGGATTAAAAAGATGGTTTAATTCCTAATAAGCCCTTAACTACTTGAAAATGATTAATCAATTGGAAAAGGAATTGTTTTGAACCTGGAGGTTGATGTTAAATCTGAACTTAAGCTTTTAAGTGATTTAAGTGTTCAACTTTCTCAAATGTTAGTGCCTTAAGGAATTCAAGTTGGCTTTCCATAATTAGGACCCTAAACAGAGTTGATTAGGAGTTTTTAACTTATGTGATCCATTAGAGGTCTAGAGGAAATTCAGTTTAAGGCAGCACTGTCAAACTACTCTTTTCCATAAGTTCTTGGTGATTGCCATTTGTATGAAAATAAGGTAAAGGGGGCTAGGGTTGTCATGGGAGAGTAAAAGGTGAGCTTAGGCATGAACTTGACCAGTAGGGCCTTTGATCCCTTTTTACTGAAAGTAAGGTCCAGGAAAGGGACGGGGAGCTGATGACCTCACCCTATCGTGTTCCTCTTTCAGGACCCTAATGTTACACCTCTCGTTTTCGTCTCGAGAAGGTCCTTAGCTTATGGGTGGTCTATACAATTAGTATGGAGATTCGTACCCAAATTATTGGGAGATTAAGTTCTTTTCCTCGCGAGTGCCCAAGTATGAGTATATGTTCTTTGTAATACGATAGGATTAGAAGCTAAACGAATTGAATCATCATAAGAGGAATGGACTCAGGGAACTGGCAGAGCACCAGTCCCCTTTGATGGACCGTTGGTGTCAACCCACGCCGTCGACACGCCACCTTCTCTGATTCTCAGGTGGCTACATTGACGGTGCAAGTCGACGGTCATCGACATGTCGACGGGCCATCGACCCGCTCGTCCAACCGCACCCTTGGAAGTTTCTGGAACCATCTACATATGTCTAGCCCCATGACTTTATTTCTTATTTTCTCAATTCCAAACTAGAGAAAGCCCTAATACATTTTCTCTCAACATTTTCCATCAAATTGGAGGAGTTTTAGTAAGATTTAAATCCGTAAAACCCGACCTAGTGAAGAAGAAAGTTGTTCCTAGGGTTTTGTTGAAGTTGTTGAGCTTTGGAATTGAAGTTGAAGTTTGATTCTTGGAATCCTAGACCTCTTAAGGTATGTACATAGTTTGTACCTCTATGTTTGAGTTAATTACCAAGAGTTTTAGTGGTTTAAGTAAAGAAAATATAGTTATGAAAATTGTAGATTGAATAAGGGTAAAGTTGGACTAGAGGGATATTTTAAGGGATGATTGGAAATAGAAATGATTATATTGTGATATTGTCACGACCCCACTAGAGGCCATGACGGGTACCCGGTACTAGCTTACCGAACACCTCTAGTCTAACATTCCACTTTCACTACTAAGCGGGTCAGCATGAACGGTTCATGCACATCTCACTTAATATAGTCATCAATAGCTATACCGTAAGCAGCATATGTCAATAAGCTTTACCAAAATATTATACAAAAAGAAGGACGGACAAAGTTATGAAACATCTATCCACATACGCCGCCACAAGCCTCTAAAATAAGATACATAAATCCACGAGGACGGGTAGGATTTCACCATGCCCAAATATATACACAAGAGTAGTACCAATAAGTCAGAGTTCCGGGACAACTGGAGCGCTCTTAAGATGCCGCTGATGGAGCTCCTACGGATCAGATGCGTCAACCTACTTATCTGCGGGCATGAACGCAGCGCCCATAAAAGGAAGGACGTCAGCACGAACAGAGTACTGAGTATGTAAGGCATGTATGATAACATATAAGGAAGTATAGAAGACATAAGAAGAGAGTACAACTGTAACTACTTGCCTCTTAAGGCAGAATCATGCATGCTCATCTTTACCTTTTAACATACTACACATTCATACATAACTGTCTGAATCAAATAACATCATTAGCCCGTGTCCGGGCCTCCCGCGTCTGGGGTAATTATCTCACGCCGCCCACTAGTGGTGTTGCCCGTGCCATATGGACACGATGT
>NC_081346.1:55159460-55176047 GCF_029784015.1 Lycium ferocissimum
CGATTTATTGCGTTGGAAACTAGAATCGACGAACTTCATTTTAGGCTTTTGAAACACCTAAAACTCCTAATATACTAGGAGATATACCCCTCCAAAGTTGACTAAAAATCTGCCCAAAATTCTGCCAACTTTTTTTTTTCCAAAATTTTCGACAAATTTATTTTCTTCGATTTGCTTGGTCCCGGAACCTTTAGGAATTTTCTTGACACTTTTTAAGAGTATACATTAACCTTATAAGCGTTACATGACCTCTCCGAGCTTACTTTAGTTTACTTACGACGCAAACGACGCGAAAATTTTTCGAGGTGTAACAGATATGTAGGAATTGTTATTGTCATGGTGTTACACTCGAAATTTTCAAGCACAAGACCGTAGACGCCTTAGTATGAGCTCAAGGGAGAGTAAAGTTATAAAATAATTAGATGAAGATTATACTATATGAGTATAAGTATAACATATATATGACATTTGGAGACCGTATGGTGTAAATCAGTTAATACGTTACTTGATGAATAGCCCTCGTAACTGTAAGTTATGGTAGGTTACACATGTTGAGGTTTTATAACGAACATATGAAAAGTAATATGAGTAGTACATGGGAAGTTGAGCAAGTCTTACAATATCAATGTTTTTCAAAGATATGCATGATATACATATATTTTTCTTTAGCCTGGCCACTTGGTCAGTGAGACATTTTCTTTAGCCTGACCACTTGGTCAGTGTGACATAATGTCTGGCCTACGGGATAGTGAGACAGAATGCCTGGCCTATGGGTCAGTGGAGTACGTAATGCCTGGCCGATGGGCCGCTGAGACAGCATTGCCCGTCGACGGGTCGTGAGAATTTTCGCTGTCGGCCACTTGGGCCGTTGGAGATATATAATAGTATTACATTGCATTTCATATGAGACAGGTGAGGTGAGGTTTTCAGGGCATTCTTTGGTCTCCAGATTATATTATTTTCATTTCAGTTTCAGTTATCTGTTGCCTTGCATACTCGGTACATTATTTCGTACTGACGTCCCTTTTGCTTGGGGATGCTGCATTCATGCCCACAAGTTCGGTAGCGTACGTACGATCCGGGCCCCCGTAGGCCTTCCACTCAACTATAAATCCGCCGCGCTCCGCTTTGGTTCTAGGCCGGGGCAGCAGTCTTTGTATGCTAATTCGACATGCATATATGGGTATGACGGGGCCTTTTCCTGTCCTTTCGACGGCTTGAGTTCGCTAGAGGTCTGTAGACTATTGTATGTACTTGTTAGCTCTTAGTTTTGTTGTTCAGCTACATGGCAGCCTCGTCGGCTTTCTCAGTTGTGTATTTATATTTTGGGTATGTGTGCCCAGTTTAGATAAAATGGCTAGTATATATATATATATATATATATATATATATATATATATATATCCATCCAGATTACGGCCTCTCCGGCTTGTTGGTATTATCTGTGTGCAGGTAGTCCTTAGCAGAGTATCATATTTAGAGTCGTTCGCTCGGGCCGAGTTTGGCACCGAGTGCCGGTCACGCCGCAGTAGATTTGGGGCGTGACACATGGATGGTGTTGTTATTGATATTTGAGCTGAGTTGGAAGTTAAAGGTTTATTAAGTTATGAAGGGGATGTTGCCCGAGATTTGTTAAGTTCCTTTTTCACTTAAATTGGATAGCAAGTGATGTAAATAGTCTAATTGTGGTCATGTTATCTTGATTGTAGACTTATGAGTCCAACAAGTAGAAGTTGTATAGTTAGATATGCTTCAAGGTGTGTTAAGGCTATCCTTTCTTTCATTTTTGGCATGATCCTACGATATGAGTGAACAAACGTCTAAACGAGCATCCATATTACTCTACTCTTAGATGAACTAGGAGTACCTCAGTCTTTGATGACCCCATGCTCCTTGTTATGATTGTTCCTTCTGTTCTTGGGTCATGAGATTCCATATATTGATGATATTAGCCTAAAAGATGTTTATTAGAGGTAGTACGACCTTATGTCACTCTAAGAGCACTAGTTACTGATTATGTTTATGCATTGCATTCATTAGACATATGCATATTGACCCTTGACCAGAAGGCGTTATATACGCGTATATTATATGTATATGGGGTATGGGGAAAGGGATAGGCGTTATATACGCATTACCACCTGATCAGCTAGTACACAGAGATGATGATGATATATGGATCGGGCCGTACGTTCCTCGGCACTATTATATTATATATGGATCGGGCCGTACATTCCTCGGCACTAATATATGATATATGGATCGGGCCGTATGTTCTTCGACACTATTATATATTATGACCTATGCATATCATGCACCCTCAGAGGCACTATCCTATTATACAGATGTTCCCAGATGTTTATCTACAGATGCATTTAAATATCGAGATTTGCTTTCATGATTCTTCTGTATTTATGTTCCTATGCCTTACATACTCAGTACATTTTTTCGTACTGACTCCTCTATTGCTCGGGGGGCTACGTTCATGCCCGCAGGTTTAGGTACACAGAGAGACGATCAAGCTCAGTAAGATTTCCTCTCAGCTGTATTCAGTGCGCTCCACTTGATCCAGGGCTGCGGTCTATTTTGGTATGCTATTTTGAGATGTACATGCATATATGGGTATGGCGGGACCCTGTCCCATCCTTTCTATAGTTTTTTATCCCATTAGAGGTCTGTAGACAGTTGTATGTAATTGATACGTGATGTTGCCTTGTCAGATCCCATTACTTTGTGTATAACACATGTCGCAGCCTAGTTGGCTTGCATTGTGATTTTCGGTATATGTAATGCATGCAGTTGGTTGACAGTTCTTGATCCATATCTCTTGATGATGTTGTGGTATAAGTTATTATAGTTCAGATGGAGATATTTATGGGCCCTTGTTACTCAAAGGTTACCCAGGTACAAGTATAGGGGTGTTTTGTTACTAGAGAACAGGCACTCTTCACGACTCATCTGTTTGGATAGTGAAAAAAGTGGTATCAGAGCGGTTCCGTCCTAGGGTTGTCTACAGACCGTGTCTAGTAGAGTCCTGTTAATGGGTGTGTCATGCACCGCCCTTATAAACAGGAGGCTGCAGGACATTTAGGAAAGTGTCATTCTTTCTCTCTTAGATCGTGCAATAGAGCCATGTATTAAGAGTTCGCTTTCTAATAATTTCTTCTGATTTCAGCGTTGCCTCGCAAGAAAGCTACAGTTGCCCAAAAGAGTAAGGGACTGGCTGGTGAGGCCACTAGCTATACTCAGCGGGCTACTAGAGCTCGGGGCAAGTCTCAGAGTGAGAGGCCATTGCAGACTTCACATACCCCGCCTCCAAAGACCTACCCTAGTGCCCCTCAGCTCTCACCAGATGCACCGGCCAAAGCTATGTAGAATGCTATACCTATTGACTGCATTGGTAGCCGGCCGTGCACGCGTCGGGGGTTGGTGTTGATCAGGCAGACCGAGCAGGTAGTGCCAGGGTTAAGACTTTTCTTGGGTTAGACCCTCCAGAGTTTTCCTTGTTGAAGAAAAATATGGATCCTCAGGACTTTATTGATAGTATGCAGAGGACTTTGAGGGTTATGTATGCGAATGAGGTTGAGCCAGTGGAGTTGGCTTCATATAGACTCCGTGATGTTGCGGTGCTGTGGTATCAGGCATGAGAGTTGTCTAGCGGAGAGAATGCCCCTCCAGCCGTGTGGCGAGTGTTTTCAGATGCTTTTATTCGCCATTACTTACCACCAGAAGTTCGTCGGGCCCGAGCAGATAGGTTCTTGTGTATTGAGCAGGGCAGTATGAGGGTTTAGGAGTATTGTGTACGGTTTGACTCTTTGGCTAGATATGCCCCAGCCTTGGTGACTGAGATGGAGGACAGCGTTCTCTGTTTCATGGCTGGTCTAGGACCACATCTGATAGATGAGTGCACGACTGTTGCCTTACAGCTGGGCATGGATATCTCCCGTGTATAGGCATATGCACATAATTTAGAGGATCGTAAGCACCAGTGGAGAATAGAGCGTGAGCGTGACCAGGGCTATGGTAAGAAGGCTATATCTTTAGATATGGTTGGTGAGTTTAGGGGATGACAGAGACAGCAACATTCTGGGTATTCATTTCATTCAGCAGGAGTGCATCTCCGCAGATTTCAGGTCAGAGGCTTGATCGGTCTTCTTATTTCGAAGCGGGCCAGAGTTCTAGAGCATCAGGTTCTCAGTACAGACCAGTGTCAGGCCACGTGAGACCACTTTTGGGCCGGTGTGCCCAAAGGTGGTAAGTTACATGCTGCACAAAGGTCGATTGGGATCAGACGCTTGTTAGGCTTATGGTCAGCCAGGCCACAAGATGAGGGAGTGTTACACGAAAAAATTTTCGTCGATGCACAGTGAATAGACTAACGAAGGGAATGAAGTATACGATGTTCCAATAAGTAAGAAATAGCATTTGATGATCCTAATTGAGATTTCAAAGACATTCGAGGTAAGTGAAGAAAGTTTGCCAAGAAAGGAAAGGTATACGTTATGTATCAGAAAAGATTTACGAGTAACAAGTTAATGATGACTTAATGGAGAAGAGTTGTAACATCCCTTAGATTCTTAATGAGGTGTTAAACAAGTGTTAAGAAGGTTCCATAAGGATTGGAGATTAAACGAGTCGACGAGAACAAGTTTCGAAAAAGCTGGGCATTATACGGTCCAACATACTAGCTGTATAAAATGTATTGGCCGTATGTTAGGCTGCATATTCTACCCAGAATGGCAGCCGTCACTGGACCAAACCTACGGCCATACATACGGTCCATATAAATTATACGGACCGTATGTTGGTCCGTAGAACTGAGTCGGTACAGGTTTTAAAATTAATATAAGGACCCTAACCTTTCAATTCATTTCATTTCTCACTCGACACCTCAAGAACTCTCTAGAAAGCTCTCCGACCTTCTTCCACAAGAACTCAAGAGAAATTCATGATCAACTTTATCAAACCAAGAGAATCAAGTGTTAGAAACTCGTTAGGGTTCATCCAAGGCAAGAAATCCCACTGGAAGTGAACTAGGGTTTTGGCTCAAGTGAAGTATTTCCACTCAAAGATCATTCTCACACTATCTAAGGTAAGTTTTATGATCATTCCATATTGTTTAGGGTATTGAGGGGTTGAAAGACTTGGATTACGAAAGGAGATAGAAAATGGGTTTCAAAGATGGGAATAATGAAATTTTGAGTAGTAGCTTGGAATGAGTCATGATTCTGGATATGTTGTGATTATGAATATGTTATAAATGATATTAAGAATATGGGATAACCATTATATATGAGAGAATGTAATAGTGTGTTATGACCATGGTTAAGGATGAATTGAAGCGAAATTGGGAAATATGGATAATATAGATGAATAAAGATTATTGCTTATAATATTGTGACTGCTATTATAGACGTTTGGGAGTTGATATATGATATGGAGAGAGTTGTATAAATAAAGGAAATGCTGCCCAATTTTCTCTAACTTTAGTCAAGTATGCTAAGTTATCGATCATCTAATGTTGGTACAAACTCTATTCAAGGTAGAAACGAGAACATTGGGGGAGAACGATCAAGCGATAGAGTAGCTAAACGAAAAGGTATGTAAGGCTAGTCCCTTCTTTCTAAGGCATGACTCCTACGGCATGAATCCTCCTATATTTTCATGACTTTCCTACATATCGAAAATTATGAGTCTATGATTATAAAGAGCTTCATATAATATAAAGAAAAGAGATACGTTACGAGCATGCTAATGATGATGATGAGTTTAAGTCTAAAGAATTCTGAAGCAAGATATGATTTCCATGAGGTTAATGATCCTAAGTATGATCCATTGATGTTGTTCATTGTGTACACTCATCTTACAATGTTAGTTCCTTTAAGGTGAGATATGTGAATATGATCACTCTATAATGTCATCGGGGATTCTCAACCATTTGCCACCCCGATATAGTTATAGATTGACTTTAAGCTCTAACGCATATTCTATGACGAATTTATGATGATGATAAGTTATGATGAGTTCATGATGATAAGATTTCACCGTGCCTAGAGGGCCTGGCATGTCAGCACAAAGGTGGGCTGCATATGATTATACCGTGCCTAGAGGGCCCGGCATGACACCACTAGTGGGTGGCATATGATGGTTATCCAGACGCGGGTTAACGACGATGGTATATGTGATATGATTAAAATGCACACGCTCTTAAAAGTTAAGCAGGTTATATATTCATCTCATGTCTTATGATCTCTCTATTATGTTCATTTTATTCATGCCTTACATACTCAGTACAATGCTCGCACTGACGCCCTTTTTTCTTTGGACGTTGTGCTCATGCCCACAGGTAGACAGGGAGGTGACCCAAATTCGTAGGAGCTATCAAAAGACTTTGAGAGCACTCCATTGTTCCAGAGGTACCATTGATGTATTATTTTGTGTATATATGTTTTGGGCACGACGGGGTCCTGTCCCGTCTATATCTCTTGTACTCTAGTAGAGGCTCGTAGATACGTATGTGTGGGTAGTATGGTCTCACGTTTTCCTCATTGTATATATATTATTTTGAAAGCCGAAGGGCTTTTGTATATAAAGGTAAATGTCTTTCAAAATTAAAATGATTTTCCCTATGATTAGAAGCATGGTAATAGTGAATGAACACAAGATGAATATGATGATTAGTATTATGAGTGGTGCTCGGTGATTAGCCCTGGGTACCCGTCATGGCCCCTAGTCGGGTCGTGACAAAAGTGGTATCGCAGCGCGCTCGGGCCTAGGAAGTGTCTACGAGCCGTGTCTAGTAGAGTCTTGTTTATGGTGTGTTGCGTGCCACATTCATAACCAGGAGGCTATAGGGCATTTTGGAAAAATGATCGTTCTTCTTCTTTTGAAATCATGCGGTAGAGCCGTGTTATAAGATTTTCTCCTCCCTAATTGTGCGTTGTGATTTCAGAGATGCGGCCAAAGAGAAAAGCTACAGCCGCCCAGAAGGGCAAGACTACGATAGAAAGGCAGGTAGAAAGGGAGCCGCCAACGAATATGGAAGAGCGTGAATCACATAATGAGGCCCCATCTAATACTTCTCCCACTCCGCCTGTTTTAGAGGAACAAGAGGGGGCTTTGGTTTCAGCTCCTATGCCTACAGTTCCTTTACCGGCTGCTCCGGGTCAACAAATGACTGAAGCTATTCATTTATTGATGCAGTTAGTTGCCGCCCAAGCACAGCGGCAGAGTTCAGGTCCGAGTGACAAGGCAGTTAGTACTAGAGCCCGTGATTTCATGAGTTTGAATCCTCCAGAGTTTTTTGAGTCAATGCCAGATGAAGACCCGCAAGGTTTTATTGATGAAATGTTGAGAACATTGAAGATTATTCATGCCTCCGAAACTGAATCTGTGGAGTTGGCATCTTACAGACTCCGAGATGTGGCGGTACTTTGGTATAATAATTGGATATCTTCAAGAAAAGAGAATTCACCTCCTCCAGTTTGGCAAGAATTCGTAGATGCCTTTATCCGCCACTATTTACCACCCGAGGTTCGTCGAGCTAGAGCGGATAGATTCTTAAATTTGAAGCAAGAAAATATGAGCGCCAGGGTGTATAGCCTCCAGTTTAATTCATTGGCTAGATATGCTCTGACTATGGTACCGACATGGGAGATAGAGTGCACAGATTTGTGAGTGGCCTAGGGCCACATTTGTTTAAAGATTATCTAATGGCTTCATTACAAGATGGGATGGATATTTTCCGCATTCAGGCCCATGCCCAGAACCTAGATGAGCAGCAGTATCCGAAAAGGTGTGAGCGTGATATTGATAGAGGGTACAGTAAGAGGGCCAGATCTATGGGTGTTGGTAGCGACTATAGAGGGGGATCGAGGCAGTCATATTCTAGACACTCAGGCCAGTCGGCAACTAGTGCACCTCCACGAATTGCAGGTAGGAGATTTGATCGCTCTATTCATTTAGGGCAAGGTCGGAGCTCAAGAGCTTCAGGTTCCCAGTTTGGGGGTGATTATAGGCAGAGGAGACCACCAGTTCCATAATGTAGCCAGTGCAGAAAGTTACATTCGGGGCCATGTCGCCAAGGTTTAGATGCATGTTATGTTTGTGGATAGACTGGGCACGTGATGCGTGACTGTTCCTTGAGGTACGGTAGAGGTGGGGTTCAGCCCACGGGATTAGCGGCTGGTTATTCTTCAGTGCGCCCGGTATGGAAGACTCCCCAGATTCCAGCAGGCCAAGGTAGCGGCAGAGGGGGAGCATCTAGTTCAGGTGGTATCCAGCCCCGTATCTATGCTTTAGCCGGACGACAGGATCTTGAGTCCTCTCCGGATGTAGTTATAGGTATATTATCCGTATTTTCTCATGACGTATATGCATTGATAGATCCGGCTCCTACACTATCTTATATTACCCCTTATATTGCTGGCCGTATTGGGGTGAGACCCGATCCAATTAAACTTTTTGAGGTATCTACTCCGGTTGGTGACCCCGTGATTGCTAGACAAGTGTACAAGAATTGTGTAATTGTGATATGTGACCACCAGACTAAAGTTGATTTAGTTGAACTGGAAATGCTAGATTTTGATGTGATTATAGGTATGGATTGGTTGGCCACCTGTTATGCTAATGTTGATTGTCGAATGAAATTAGTTCGATTTCAATTTTCGGGAGAGCCCGTGCTTGAATGGAAAGGTAACACAAAGATCTCCGAGAAGTAGGTTTATTTCCTACCTTAAGGCAAGGAAGATGATAGCAAATGGTTACATTTATCACCTAGTCCGAGTTCATGACACCGAAGCAAAGTCGCCAACTTGTCAATCCGTTCTGATAGTGAATGTATTTCCAGATGAACTCCCAGGTCTTCCATCGGAAAGAGAGATCAATTTTGCTATTGATGTGTTGCCGGATACCAAGCCTATCTCTATCCCTCCTTAACGAATAGCTCCTGCAGAATTGAAAGAGCTAAAGGCACAATTGAAGGATTTACTTGAAAAAGGATTCATTAGGCCGAGTTCATCACCGTGGGGAGCACCAGTCCTATTTGTGCGAAAGAAAGATGGCTCTTTACGAATGTGCATTGATTACGCAAAACGAATAAGGTGACGATCAAGAATAAATATCCTCTTCCAAGAATTGATGACTTGTTTGATCAATTACAGGGTGCCAAGTGGTTTTTAAAAATAGATCTAAGGTCAGGTTATCATCAAGTGAGAGTTAAAGAAGAAGATATTCCCAAAATAGCTTTCAGAACGAGATATGACCATTATGAATTCCGGGTGATATCATTTGGGTTAACTAATGCTCCGACAGTGTTCATGAATTTGATGAATAATGTATTTAGGCCTCTCCTGGATCTATTCGTAATACTGTTCATTGATGATATTCTGGTATACTCTCGCACAGAATCAGAATATGCAAACCATTTACGCGTTGTTCTTGGAATTCTTCGAACTCGAGAATTGTACGCAAAATTTTCAAAGTGCGAGTTTTGGCTAAATTATGTGACATTTTTGGGTCATGTTATTTCAGATGATGGCATTCGAGTGGATACTCAAAAAATTGAG
This sequence comes from Lycium ferocissimum, assembly GCF_029784015.1. Lineage (NCBI taxonomy): Eukaryota > Viridiplantae > Streptophyta > Magnoliopsida > Solanales > Solanaceae > Lycium > Lycium ferocissimum. The sequence goes on from NC_081346.1 coordinate 55,169,027, forward strand.
GCTGTGAAGACTTGGCCAAGGCCTACAACGCCCATAGAAGTTCGTAGTTTTCTAGGATTGGCAGGTTACTATAGAAGATTCGTGGAAGGGTTTTCCTCTATTTCAGCCCCATCGACAAAGCTAACCCAGAAGTCAGCTAAATTTCAGTGGAATGACACTTGTGAACGCAGTTTTCAGGAATTGAAAGATAGGCTAACTTCAGCCCCAGTCTTGACACTCCGAGAAGGGCCAGATGGTTATGTTGTATATTGTGATGCTTCTGGTGTTGGATTAGGATGTGTGTTAATGCAGCACGGTAAAGTCATTGCTTAAGCTTCAAGGCAGTTACGGAAACATGAAAAGAACTACCGAACTCATGACCTTGAATTGGCTGCAGTTATTCATACACTAAAGATGTGGAGACATTACTTGCATGGTGTTCACGTTGATATCTATACAGATCACAAGAGTCTTCAATATCTTTTCAAGCAGAAGAAATCTACGGCAGAGGCGGTGGTTAGAGCTACTGAAAAATTATAATGTGAGTATTTTATACCACCCCGGGAGGGCAAATGTGGTAGCTGATGCGCTTAGCCGCAGATCAATGGGTAGCCTATGTGAAGCTCCTCCAGAGAAGAAGGAATTAATTCGTGAGCTCCACTAGCTAGCTAGCCTTGGAGTTCGTCTAATTGATTCAGGCAGTGCAGAAATTGATATTAATAATCCAACAGTTTCATCCTTCGACATGGAGGTGAAAGAGCGTCAGTATGAAGATTCTCAGGTGAGCCACTATAGAGACACATTTCATGAAAAAGAGAAGCCTCCATTTGAAACTTCTATAGATGGAATTCTTAGGTACCGAGGCAGGCTATGTGTTCTATAGATGGAATTACGTCGTCGAATTCGAGAAGAAGCTCATTATTCTTGGTATTCTATTCATCCAGGAGTGACAAAGATATATCATGATCTCAAGTTAATGTATTGGTGGGATGGAATGAAGAAAGACATAGCAGAATTTGTAGCTCAATGTCCAAACTGTCAGCAAGTGAAAGTCGAGCATCAAAAGCCAGGAGGATTATTGCAAGCAATGGAGATTCCAACCTGGAAATGGGAAGTGATCAACATGGATTTTATTGTGGGGTTATGTCACCCCCTAACAGTGGTAGGGCATGACGGGCACCCGACTCTCATCAGAGTCAAGCGAACCCTTAGACATTCGCTCTATCAAAACCTGTTATTTCAAAAACTTTTAAAAACATGAAACTTTTCTAAATAGATATCATTATCTTTATGATGATTATGAAAACTTTTAATCAAATAAGTACTTAAACCAATTGAAATCATCTAAAATACATACTCTTTTGAAATCCAAAAATGACTCAACTGACATCACTTTGTCGACATCTCGACAAATAGACCACAGGACACTGTCTGCAGAAGTCTCTAAGAAGTTAACTGAATATTATAAGTTAGGACAGGGCCCTGCATGCATATCTATACATGACGGAGCATATCTCCAGAATGAGGTGGAACTTGCCAATCCCAGCTGACGTCCAAGCATTCTAGCTATACACTTAACCTGCCAAACAATCTGGGGTTGCGGGCATGAACGCAGCGTCTCCAGGCAAAAGGACGCCAGTACGGACAATGTACTGAGTATGTAAGGTGGTAACAAATCATAATCATAATTTGATTTAGGAGAGAAGAATCACAATCTAACTCAATACCTGCAGCCTTCGCTAGAAGAAACAAAAATGTGCACACGAAGTCTCAAAACAATTTTTAAGTAAATAATGCAATCCAACACACATGCCGCTTTTGACATGTTAACAAAATGGTCCCTTTGGACAGCCGCTTCCGGCTAGTATCACAATAGTCCCTTCGGACGGCCGCTTCCGGCATAATAATGATGGCCCCTTCGGCACCGCTTCCAAATTTTAATATCACAATCATGTCAACACAATCTCAATCCACAAGTATCAATTTCAATTCATATCATAAGTCACTAATCAATTCATTACAATCGAGTTATTAGCCTTAGTCTTTCATAAGAAGTTATCAAATTTGTATCTCACTAGACTCGGAGGACATACTTCCGGTTTGAGGGTAGAATTGTTATGAAATTCTTACTACCTATATTCTACTCAATTTCATCTTATTGCCTTACCCAAAGAATAAATGATCATGTCAATACAAAGGGATAATACTATGGAATGTAAACATAAATCGTAAATGAAATGAAGTAGTAAAATCTCGCACCCCGCCGAGTGGTTTTAAAAATCAAACTTTATGTTTTCTTTAGTATAAAACTCATTTTCTCGAAATCATTAGTAAAACCATATACACAACTCAACGTGGCACCTTATGGGTGTTCCCTTCAGAACAGAATAGGAGTACAATATCAATAAGGCATCACAAGAAACATTTAGACCTTACTCGTCTAAGAATATATAGGACGAATAACAACAAGAATCATGCCAAAGAAGAGAAGTTTGCCTTACATACCTTGTCGCTTACGTGATTAGCTTAAATTATGATTCCAAACACTGGCTAATATACAATCAAGGTAAAGGAAACCGTAGACAACTTGAAAGAGGTTCATATACTTCTCTAAGCTCGTAATTACCTTCCATAAATTCGGGCAGTATTTTCCCTGAAATCTTCATTTCCCTCTAATTCCAATTCAATTTAACAACGCAATCAGCAACCAACAACAACAACAACCATCTCATATAAGCCTCTTTAAACTCAAAACATCAACTCCCAAAGATATACACCAAAACAAATTTCAAGTATACGTTTTGTATACGATATCTACATTCACTTTATTCTCCCAAATTCAAGAACACCAACTTATCAACAACATCAAAAAAAATATCAACAATCATTTTATATCAATATCCAACTAATTCTATCCCTTTAATCATACCAAAACAGCCCCTAAGTCATTTGATATCCAAAAATTATAACCGAACTTTCAACGTCGTTTTCTCTATTCTAACCCGTCAAATCCATCAATGATCATGGTAAGAACATCATTAACATCTTAAAAAAACCTTATATGAGCATCCACCACGAAACCAACATCCCCCAAGTTTAACTTTTAGCTTAAAACGACGACGACAACTCGGACTACACTTTATCCTTCACGAGCCTGGGGATTCGGGGCCTCGAACTTGATCGATTCTCCACTTTCTCTCTCTAACTCTCCTTTCTCCCTCTCTAAAATTTTTTTGACTGCTTGATGTATAAATGAATGAATTTTTATGACTTTAGCCCTTATATATGGGTCTTGGGTAAGTTCCCACCGACCTTGAGTCGGGTTGGGCCGAGCCCACTGCCCAGCATTACCTTTCTGTCTTAAAATATCCATAACTTTTTATTCCTATGTCACATGCAGGCCCACGACTTATTATTGGAAAGGTATTTCAATTATCTACAAATTTCATTTTTGGAGTTTTCCCAAATTCCCAAATAATGATGGGGTTATGGCCTCCCGACGTCAGATCACCCGAAAACGTAACTTAAAAACATCTTTTTGGAGGGCTTCCACTTGGATTTGGCTCAAGGATCCTTCTTGAGTTGTGTTTAACTTCACATATATTATCCATATAACTTGTCATATGTCCTTTATAAAATCTCGACATGTGGACCCTACCTCAGCTTACGATTACGAGGGCTATATATCTTTTAACGTATCATTCCAATTATACTGTACGAATTTCAAATATCATACTCATGCTATCCTCATGATAATATAGTAGAATTTCTTCCTTTATACTTGTAATATTTGCTCCTCCTTGAGCTCACATTAAGCCATCTGCAGCCTTAGTAACGCGAAATTTTCTGGGGTGTAATAGGTTACCTCGTTCCCGAAGTAAATATGACTCTATATGGGTGATCGTGGACAGACTCACGAAATCAGCCCATTTCCTTCCAGTCAGAACTACATAGTCAGCAGAAGATTATGCAAGGTTATATCTTAAGGTGATAGTGCGACTTCATGATGTCCCGATGTCCATTATTACTGACAGAGGAGCACAATTAAAGCTATGTTTTGGAAATCTTTCCAAGAAGGTTTGGGTACTCAAATAAAGCTTAGCACAGCATTTCATCCACAAACTGATAGACAAGCCGAATGTACTATTCAGACCTTGGAAGATATGCTACGGGCATGTGTACTAGATTTTGGTGGTAGTTGGGATGACCACTTACCCCTTATTGAGTTTGCATATAACAATAGCTACCATTCCAGTATCCAAATGGCTCCGTATGAAGCTCTATATGGAAGGAAGTGTAGATCCCCAATTGGGTGGTTTGAAGAAGGAGAGGTACAGCTAATAGGCACTGAGTTGATTCAACAAGCAGTGGAAAAGGTCAGGGTTATTCGAGATCGATTGGTGACAGCCCAAAGTCACCAAAAATCTTATGCGGACAACCAGTGGCGAGACTTAGAATTTCAAGTTGATGACTGGGTATTCTTAAAGGTGTCGCCAATGAAAGAAGTGATGAGATTTGGTAAGAAAGGGAAGTTGAGTCCTCGATATATAGGACCTTATAAGATTGTCCGCAAGGTGGGTCAAGTAGCTTATGAATTGGACTTACCCTCAGAACTTGAGTCAGTCCATCCGATTTTCCATGTCTCAATGCTCCGTAAGTGTGTTGGAAAGAAAGATGGCTCTTTACGAATGTGCATAGATTACAGACAGTTGAATAAGGTGACGATCAAGAATAAATATCCTCTTTCAAGAATTGATGACTTGTTTGATTAATTACAGGGTGCCAAGTGGTTTTTCAAAATAGATCTAAGGTCAGGTTATCATCAAGTAAGAGTTAAAGAAAAATATATTCCCAAAACAGCTTTCAGAACAAGATATGGCCATTATGAATTCCGAGTGATGTCATTTGGGTTAACTAATGCTCTGGCAGTGTTCATGAATTTGATGAATAATGTATTTAGGCCGCTCCTGGATCAATTCGTAATAGTGTTCATTGAAGATATTCGGGTATACTCCCGCACAGAATCAGAATATGCAGACCATTTACGCATTGTTCTTGGAATTCTTTGAACTCGAGAATTGTATGCAAAATTTTCAAAGTGCGAGTTTTGGCTAAACTCTGTGACATTTTTGGGTCATGTTATTTCAGATGATGGCATTCGAGTGGATACCCAAAAAATTGAGGCTGTAAAGACTTGGCCAAGGCCTACAATGCCCACAGAAGTCTGTAGTTTTCTGGGATTGGCAGGTTACTATAGAAGATTCGTGGAAGGGTTTTCCTCTATTTCAGCCCCATCGATGAAGCTAATCGAGAAGTCAGCTAAATTTCAGTGGAATGACACTTGTGAACGCAGTTTTTAGGAATTGAAAGATAGGCTAACTTCAACCCCAGTCTTGACACTCCGAGAAGGTCCAGATGGTTAGGTTGTATATTGTGATGCTTCTGGTGTTGGATTAGGATGTGTGTTAATGCAGCACGGTAAAGTCATTGCTTATGCTTTAAGGCAGTTACGGAAACATGAAAAGAACTACCCAACTCTTGACCTTGAATTGGCTGCAGTTATTCATGCACTAAAGATGTGGAGACATTACTTGCATGGTGTTCACGTTGATATCTATACAGATCACAAGAGTCTTCAATATGTTTTCAAGCAGAAGAGTTAAATCTACGGCAGAGGCGGTGGTTAGAGCTACTGAAAGATTATGATGTGAGTATTTTATACCACCCCGGGAAGGCAAATGTAGTAGCTGATGCGCTTAGCCGCAGATCAATGGGTAGCGTATGTGAAGATCCTCCGGAAAAGAAGGAATTAATTCGTGAGCTCCACCAGCTAGCTAGCCTTGGAGTTCGTCTAATTGATTCAGGCAGTGCAGGAATTGATATTAATAATCCAATAATTTCATCCTTCTACATGGAGGTGAAAGAGCGTTAGTATGAAGATTCTTAGTTGAGCCACTAGAGAGACACATTTCATGAAAAAGAGAAGTCTCCATTTGAAATTCTATAGATGGAATTCTTAGGTACCGAGGTAGGCTATGTGTTCTATAGATGGAATTACGTCATCGAATTCTAGAAGAAGCTCATTATTCTCGGTATTCTATTCATCCAGGAGCGACAAAGATATATCATGATCTCAAGTTATTGTATTGGTGGGATGGAATGAAGAAAGACATAGCAGAATTTGTAGCTCATTGTCCAAACTGTCAGCAAGTGAAAGACGAGCATCAAAAGCCAGGAGGATTATTGCAAGCAATGGAGATTCCAACCGGGAAATGGGAAGTGATCAACATGGATTTTATTGTGGAGTTATCTCGTTCCCGAAGTAAATATGACTCCATATGCGTGATCGTGGTTAGACTCATGAAATCAGCCTATTTCCTTCCAGTCAGAACTACATACTCAGCAGAAGATTATGCAAGGTTATATCTTAAGTCGATAGTTCGACTTCATGGTGTCCCTGTTATACCCCGCATTTTGTGCATTCGGATAATTCGAGAAAGTCGTGGCAAGTTAAGGACAGGATCATTTTCAAGAATTATTTTAATGTACGAGTTGTTAGGAATATTGGTTGTATGGAAATATTGAGAAAGGCCAAGGGTAAAAAGAGAAATTTGCAAAATGGCCAATGGAAATAATGTGGAAGGTTGGGGGAAAAATGGTAATATTGAGGAAAGTCGAGGGGAAAAATGGGAATCTTACACAAGGTTCATGAAAATTCCAAAGAGGCCATATTGGCCATGTGACAAAAAAAAAAAAAAAAGGGAAAGAAAAGGATGAAAAATGATGACAATTAAGTCATCTTTTAATTTCAAGAAAATTAAAGAAATTTCTAGAGAAGGGGCATGTGCCCCTCACATGATATATATATATATATATATATATATATATATATATATATATATATATATATATGAGAGAGAAGTCCTTATTTTAGTTAAGAGAGTTGGAAAAAAAAGAAGAAAAAGAAGAGCAAAAATGGAAAGGCCATTCGACCAAGAGGAGAAGAGAGAAAGAAAAAAAAATCTTGAAGCCTTCAACTTTG
>NC_081346.1:55176147-55218058 GCF_029784015.1 Lycium ferocissimum
CCATTTCCATCATAAAACTCCAACAACACAATTAACATACTAAATAATATTTATTCATCTCCCCTTCACCTATAACACTACACGGCCACAACACCCAAATTTCATACTTTCATTCATTTCCACATATCACAACATATATATACCATCCATAACATGTGAAAAGAGGATTAAAACTTACCTTCTTCAACATTTTCTTGTTCCCATGATCCTCTAATTCCAAATGAAATTATATTCGTGACTATGCGCTACCCGAACTTCGATTGGTACTTCATTACATGAAATTTTACTCAAAATCCTCATTTTGTGAGGTATCTTTGCTCCTTTTTTGTTGCTGAATTTTTTCTGAAAGTTTTGGAACTTTTGGCCGAAAAAAATGAGATTTTTGTCCCTTAAAACGACCGAAGTCGGGTTTATCGTAGCTACCGATCAGTAGCAGCATCGTAGCGGTACCGTAGCCGTACCGCGGGAAAGCTGTTTCTGCGTCGACGCTTCGATTTGTAACGTCTATAATTCTCTACTCCGATGTCCTATCAATGAACGGTTTGTTGCATTACAAACTAGACTCGACGAACTTCATTTTCGGATTTTGAAACACCTTAAAACTCCACATATACTATGATGAGGTACATGTCAAACTCATGCTCTGAAAACGCGGGGTATAACAGGTTGTCAGTCTGTAAGCGGCTCCGTCAGCCGATATGTTGGTCTGTGTTATATACTGACTTTTGTATGATTATGGATTTGTTCGAGTTGAAGGCTACGAAAAAAAATCTACTATGTATTTTATCTTATTTGATTTAAAAAGTTTGACGTGATTTTATGTGCAGCAAGAGTCTGAGGGTTCGCTCGGCCCTAAATAAGGGTCGGGTGCCCATCACACCCTTGTAAGGTCGGGGTGTGACAAAGTGGTATCAGAGCCAGGTTCGTCCTAGGGGTTGTCTGCAAAGTCGTGTCCGGTAGAGTCCTGTTTATGGTGTGAAGCGCGCCACATTTATAAACAGGAGGCTACGAGGCATCTAGGGATTGTTGACCTTCTTTCTGTCTCAAATCGTGCGATAGAGCCAAGTCATAGGAGAATGAAATTCCATATGTAAGCCTTACATACGACGGAAGGAAGCAAGTAACGATATGGAAAGGTTACAAGGGCAAGTCTGAAAATATTTGTTCTGTTATCTGAAACAAAAGTTCCGGATGGCTAGAAGGTGATATGTGGCCATATGCCCCGTAAGGTATTGTTGACATTTGCGGTGTACGATTTCGAATAATAAGAACGTGCAAGGGTAAAATAGTAATTGTACAAGAAAGGACGTGTTGCGAACTTGCCTCGGAATCTGTAAAAGTTTGATCGGCTCCAAATTATGTAGTAAAGGACATACGAGGAAGTGAACACGATTATATCAGCATTAAGGCACCAAATCCCACCAAAGTTTCGGGGTTAAGCGTGCTCAGATGGGAGCAATTTCATGATGGGTGACCCCCCTGGGAAGTATGCCAAAATTTTTTTTTACAAATGTTGATCCAAGAGACAAATGGGAAAATAGAATGTACATGATGGTTGGAGACTATAAAAGGAGCCACCTAGCACGCGACAAAGCGAGATTAGAGAAGAGACGTAAAGTACGCTATGGCTTTGGAATTTGGATAGGCTTGAACTACGTTTGGAAGTATTTTGTGGATTAATTGATAATAATTATGCATGTACATATGAATGCGTATGATGCCTCATTCGTGATTGAATTAGTGAACACGTGTGTCCCAACGTGAAGATTGTTGACGTGTAAGGAGCCCCTTAAAAGGGGGGGGGGGGAGAATATGTTATGTTGGACTTAACAAGAATGAGTATGAAGGAAAAAGGACAATTATAAGAGGGATCCTCCCGGAGTATCATACTACCCCATGAGATCAGTTGAACATTCGAGGAGAATGTTCTAAAGGGGGGGAGGATGTTATACCCCGCATTTTGTGCATTCGGATAATTCGAGAAAGTCGTGGCAAGTTAAGGATAGGATCATTTTCAAGAATTATTTTAATGTACGAGTTGTTAGGAATATTGGTTGTATGGAAATATTGAGAAAGGCCAAGGGTAAAAAGAGAAATTTGCAAAATGGCCAATGGAAATAATGTGGAAGGTTAGGGGCAAAATGGTAATATTGAGGAAAGTCGAGGGGCAAAATGGGAATTTTACACAAGGTTCATGAAAATTCCAAAGAGGCCATATTGGCCATGTGACAAAAAAAAAAAAAAAGGGAAAGAAAAAGGATGAAAAATGATGACAATTAAGTCATCTTTTAATTTCAAGAAAATTAAAGAAATTTCTAGAGAAGGGCATGTGCCCCTCACATGACTTGAAAGATATATATATATATATATATATATATATATATATATATATATATATATATATATATATATATATATATGGAGAAGTCCTTATTTTAGTTAAGAGAGTCGGAAAAAAAAAGAAAAAATAAAGAGCAAAAATGGAAAGGCCATTCGGCCAAGAGGAGAAGAGAGAAAGAAAAAAAAAAAAAAATCTTGGAGCCTTCAACTTTGATTCAAAAACTTGTCTCTACTTGAATTCCTACTAAGTTCAAGGTCCTCTTCAAGATGATATAATTGTTTTGGCAAGAAACTATCTTTTGTGGCAAGTGGAAGAATTGAGAAAAGGTAAGATTTCTATGTTTTTATGTTATGGAATAAGTATATATATGTTATAAGGATTGAAATTAGATGAGGATTATGGAGTTGTGATGTGTGTGCATAGCCGTGTATGTGTGTGGGTGTGTACATGGCCGTGTGCCATGGTGATGAAGGGAGGAGATGAATTAAATTCCATTTAGTTTGTTAGTTGTGTTGTTGTGGTGTTTGTGATGTAAATAAAGGTTTAATGAATCAAGTTGGTGTTGAAAATGGTTGTGGGTTGTTATGGGAAATTATGTGATTTTAATAAAGATTTTATGTAATTGTGGAAGTAAGATTCCAAAATGAGAATTTTTGGTGTCATTAATAAATTTGGAGGGAAATAATGCGATTTAGTAGTTTTGTCGCATTTGTAGAAGTTTTGGATGGAATATGGCATTTGGCGGGAATACTTGAATTCGTGAATATTGTTGGAATATTATTGAAATATGTTTGAATAATTTTGAATTAGTTAATGGATATGGAAAATGTTGATATTAGTTGAAAGTATGAAGTTGGAGTAGAAGTTGTGACACTATGAAGAAAAGAAGACTAGTTATGTCAGAATGTGTTTTGTATTAGATGTTGATGTTGTTAGCATTGTTGTTGGTATGGTTGTTGGTAATCTGAGCCGAGTTGAACTCTCGGGGCGGCGAATTTACAGGGGAGATGCTGCCCAAATTTCTGTAGACAAATAGTGAATTAAAGATTTGAATTCTAAAAGTCTTACTATTGACAATTGATAAATATGACCATTTGTAGATTTTGGGCGAAGCGAGATTTGAATTTGGAGAGGCGTAAGCAACGGAAAAGGTATGTAAGGCTTACCCTTCCTTTCTCTTGGCATGTCCTAGATGTGATAGGCTATGATTTGAGCCTCGGGGATGACTCTACTCTTAGAAATCCGAGCTTATATTTATCCCTTTTTCATTCAAGAGAAATTGAACTAGATAACTTACGCTTTATTGTAAAGAAAGGTTCAAACGTCCGTAACTTTTGAAAATGAAAGCGAATGCCTTGAAATCTTCGAGGATGATCCAATGGCACATAATGACCACGTTTTTATGTTCGTTACCCGACTTGACCCGAGGTGAGCCCACATTCCCCGAGATTTAATGGTATTGTTCTATTTGTCTTATTTCCGTAAGATAATTAAGGAAACCTTTGACTATTGTTCCGAATTTGATATAAGTGTTTGGTAACTCGTATATGAGCATTCGGTTCGACTATTCGATATAAATGCTTCTGGCATTTTAATGATCCGATTTAAATATTTTGATATAAGTATTCGATTTAAGTATTCTGATATAAGTATTCAAAAATAAATACTCTGATATATATGTGTTCTGACATAGGTATTCTGATCTAAGTATTTTGGTGTAAGCATTCTGATATGAGTACTCCGGTATGAGCGTCCGATATAAGTATTCTGCTATGTGTATTCGGATACGAGTCGTCTGATCCGAGTATTCTAATACGAGTATGCTCTATAAGCCTTAATGTTCTTCACGTACGATCTCGGATCGCTTAAAAAGTCTGAAGAGGTTTCTATATTTCAAACACTCATAACTTCCCGATATTAATTTGGAAGAATCCGAAATTTATTTCGAGCTTCGAATGTCGGTAAGTGTACGTATTCATCGAGTCCGGATTTATGTGCATATGGTTTCTCACGACTCGCTCGTGCAAGGCTCAATGTATCCGTTCACCGCGTCCCGGCCAGGATCCGTTATCGTGCGCATGCCCGTATATGTATCCGTTCACCGCGTCCCGGCCAGGTGTTCGTTATCGTGTGGTTCCATCGCATTGTTCACCGCGTCCCTCGCGGGCGGGCCGGCTCGTTTATGTATATGATATTATGATCTGATGATATGGGGACGGTGGCCAGGATGGCATATGATTTGTCTGTTCACCGCGCCCCGTACTAGAGGGCTGGGTTCTGTTATCGCGTCCCTCACTGGAGGGCCGGGATCTTTTATCAAAGATATGCTTATGATAATATATGATCTGTTATGCATAATCTGTGGTCTGAAAATAAGCATTTTGATACTCTGGACAAGGTCTGCATTTTTTTGTACTTCTGACTCTGATGACGATTTTGTACGTCAGACTTTTACATCTCTGATTTTGATAAGGCTCTGCCTGTTATGCCTCCATACTTCTGCTTTTGATTACGAATCTGTCTGATATATCTCTGTACGTCGGCTCGTTCACGAATCGCCGATATATCTCCTCGATCCGGCTCGTTCACGGATCTGTCCGGGTATACTCGCACGTCCGACTCGATACGAATCCGTCCGACACGCCCGTACGTCCGACTCATCCGATGTTCGATATCTTTCGTGTCTACGTCCGATATATGGCATCGTCTTAGCATTCTGTACGTTCGATATTTCATTCGATATATGACCTCGTCTGAGCATTCTGTACGTTCTGCTCTCCGTCTGACGTGTGACATCACCGGTGCGCTTTGTATTTTCTGTACCTCTTCGGACATGCGATCTGTAATTGTAAAATAAGCACTTTAGTACTCTGACTGACTTACTTACCTTCTGTACTCCTTCTGGTACATGGGATAGGTATGTCTGATTTGTGTCTGAAAAATAGGCGTCTGGGTATTTTGACTAATGTACTTATCTTTTAGTCCCGTTTGTTTCGCTTATGGTTCTTTTCTGTATTGCATGCCTTACATGCTCGCACATTTTCCGTACCGACCCCCCGTCTTCGGGGTCGCGTTTCATGCCGCGTGTACTCCCGATGAGCTGAAGTTATTATAGAAGATGTTCCAAACAGAGATGGCAAGCTCCATTCTCCCGGGGTCGCCAAGTCGTAGTTTGTTTGTTATGATTTCGGAGTTATGTTAGAGACTTTGCGCAGACAAATATCGGGTATTGGTTGTCGGTCGTAAATGGGGCTCCGTCACCGATATGTTGGTCTGTGTTATATACCGACTTTTGTATGATTATGGATTTGTTCGAGTTGAAGGCTACGAAAAAAAATCTACTATGTATTTTATCTTATTTGATTTAAAAGTTTGACGTGATTTTGTGTGCAAGAAGAGTCTAAGGGTTCGCTCGGCCCTAAATAAGGGTCGGGTGCCCATCACACCCTAGTAAGGTCGGGGTGTGACAGTCCCGGTGTCCATTATTACTGACAGAGGAGCACAATTAAAGCTAACTTTTGGAAATCTTTCCAAGAAGGTTTGGGTACTCAAATAAAGCTTAGCACAGCATTTCATCCACAAACTGATGGACAAGTCGAACGTACCATTCAGACCTTGAAAGATATGCTACAGGCATGTGTACTAGATTTCGGTGGTAGTTGGGATGACCACTTACCCCTTATTGAGTATGCATACAACAACAGCTACCATTCCAAAGATCCAAATGGCTTCGTATGAAGCTCTATATGGAAGGAAGTGTAGATCGCCGATTGGGTGGTTTGAAGTAGGAAAGGTAAATCTAATAGGCCCTGAGTTGATTCAACAAGCAGTGGAAAAGGGCAGGGTTATTCGAGATCGATTGGTGACAGCCCAAAGTCGCCAAAAATCTTATACGGAGAACCGGTGGCGAGACTTAGAATTTCAAGTTGATGACTGGGTATTCTTAAAGGTGTCGCCAATGAAAGGAGTGACGAGATTTGGTAAGAAAGGGAATTTGAGTCCTCGATATATAGGACCTTATAAGATTGTCCACAAGGTGGGCCAAGTAACTTATGAATTGGACTTACCCTCAGAACTTGAGTCACCCATCCGGTTTCCATGTCTCAATGCTCATTAAGTGTGTTGAGATCCTACTAGATCTTCCCGTAGATGATGTTCAAGTGACGTAAAAGTTGGCTTATGAAGAAGTACCCATGCCATACTAGATAGGCAAGTACGGAGACTTTGAAATAAAGAAGTAGCCTCAGTTAAGGTCTTATAGAGAAATAACAACCGAGAAGAAATGACTTGGGAAGCGGAAGAAAATATGAAGTCCAAGTGCCCGCGCCTATTTCAACCCCCGGATTAGATCCAGGAAGAAGCATCAAGATTATGAGGTATGTATGTTCTCTTTTTATGCATATGGGTCGTGTGTGGCCAAACTTTATTACTATGATGTTGTGGCCCTTTGAGGCGTTGTTATTATGGGCTGTTATGACAGGATGGTAGTGCCATATTACACGGAGAACTCTGGCAAAATTTTTCGTAGAATTCCCGAGAACTCAACATTCGAGGACGAATGTTCTTAAAGGGGGGGAAGAATGTTACACCTCAAATTTTTTTCGTTGATGCACAGTGAATAGACTAACGAAGTGCACGAAGTATACAATGTTCTAATAAGTAAGAAATAGCATTTGATGATCCTAATTGAGATTTCAAAGACATTCGAGGTAAGAGAAGAAAGTTTGCCAAGAAAGGCAAGGTATACGTTATGTATCGGAAAAGATTTATGAGTAACAAGTAAATGATGACTTAATGATGTCTTGGAGAAGAGTTTTAATGTCCCGTAGATTGTTAATGAGGTGTTAAACAAGTGTTAAGAAGGTTCCATAAGGATTGGAGATCAAACGAGTCGACGAGAACAAGTTTTGGAAAAGCAAGGCATTATACGGTCCAACATACTGGTCGTATAAAATATACTGGTCGTAAGTTAGGCCGTATATTCTGTCCAGAATGACAGCCCTCACTGGACCAAACCTACGGCCATACATACGGTCCATATAAATTATACGGACCGTATGACAGCCCTCATTCAATTCATTTCATTTCTCACTCTACACCTCAAGAGCTCTCTAGAAAGATCTCCACACTTCTTCCACAAGAACTCAAGAGAAATTCCTGATCAACTTCATCAAACCAAGAGAATCAAGTGTAAAAAACTCGTTAGGATTCATCCAAGGCAAGAAATCCCATTGGAAGTGAACTACGGTTTTGGCTCAAGTGAAGTATTTCCACTCGAAGATCATTCCCACACTATCTGAGGTATTTTTTGTGATCATTCCATATTGTTTAGGGTATTGAGGGGTTGAAAGACTTGGATTATGAAAGGAGATAGAAAATGGGTTACAAAGCTGAGAATAATGAAATTTTGAGTAGTAGCTTGGAATGAGTCATGATTCTTGATATGTTGTGATTATGAATATGTTATAAAAGATATTAAGAACATGGGATAACCATTATATATGAGAGAATGTAATAGTGTGCTATGACCATGGTTATGGATGAATTGAAGCGAAATTGGGAAATATGGATAATGTAGGTGAATAAAGATTATTGCTTATAATATTCTGAATGCTATTATAGACGTTTGGGAGTTGATATATGATATGGAGAAAGTTGTATAAACAAAGGAAATGCTGCCCAATATTTTCTAGCTTTAGTCAAGTATGTTAAGCTATCGATTATCTAATGTTGGTACAAACTCTATTGAAGGTAGAAACGAGAACATTGTGGGCGAACAATCAAGCGATAGAGTAGCTAAACGAAAAGGTATGTAAGGCTAGTCCCTTCTTTCTAAGGCGTGGCTCTTATGGCATGAATCCTCCTATCTTTCAATGACTTTCCTACATATCGAAAATTATGAGTCTACGATTATAAAGAGTTTCATATAAGATAAAGAAAAGATATACGTTACGAGCATGCTAAAGATGATGATGAGTTTAAGTCTAAAGAATTCTAAAGCAAGATATGATGTCCATGAGGTTAATGATCCTAAGTATGATCCACTGATGTTGTTCATTGTGTACTCTCACCTTACAATGTTAGTTCCTTCAAGGTGAGATATGATTAATATGATCACTCCATAATGTCATCGGGGGTTCTTGACCATTTGTCACCCTGATATAGTTATAGATTGACTTTAAGCTCCAATGCATATTCTATGATGAATGTATTATGACGATAAGTTATGATGAGTTCATGATGATAAGATTTCACCGTGCCTAGAGGGCCGGGCATGTCACCACGAAGGCAGGCTGCATATGATTATACCGTGCCTAGAGGGCCGGGCATGACACCACTAGTGGGCGGCGTACGATGGTTACGCGGACGCAAGTTAATGACGATGGTATATGTGATACGATAATATATGTGATATGATTAAAATGCACACGCTCTTAAAAGTTAAGCAGGTTATACATTCATCTCATGTCTTATGATCTCTCTATTATGTTCATTTTATTCATGCCTTACATACTCAGTACAATGCTCAGACTGACGCCCTTTTTTCTTTGGACGCTGTGCTCATGCCCATAGGTAGACAGGGAGGTGATCCAGATTCATAGGAGCTATCAGCAGACTTTAAGAGCACTCCATTGTTCCGGAGGTGCCATTGATGTATTATTCTATGTATATATTTTTTGGGCACGACGGGATCCTGTCCCGTCCATATGTCTAGTACTTTAGTAGAGGCTCGTAGATACGTATATGTGGGTAGTATGGTGTCAAGATTTCCTTATTGTATATATATTATTTTGAAAGCCGAAGGGCTTAGGTATATAAAGACAAATATGTTTCAAAATTAAAATGGTTTTTCCTATGATTAGAAGCATGGGAATAGTGAATGAATGCTTGATGAATATGATGATTAGTAGTATGAGTGGTGCTCGGTGATCAGCCCCGGGTACCCATCATGGCCTCTAGTCAGGTCGTGATAGGGAGTGCCTGATAATGGGTGTTGCAGGCATTGTTCAGCCTACGGCGTCCATAGCTGGTTCTTCTTCATCAGTACGCCCTTCAGGGTAAGTTTCTCAAACGCCAGCAAGACGTGGTAGAGGGAGGAGTGGAGCATCTAGCTCGAGTGGGCCTCCGCACCGCGTTTATAAATTAGCTGGTAGACATAATCGTGAGACGTCTCCTGATGTTGTTACAAGTATATTATCAGTTTTCTCCCATGATTTATATGCACTGATTGATCCAGGTTCTACCATATCATATGTTACACCATTTGTTGCTGACAAGTTTGGAATAGAGCCTGAATCGATCAAACCGTTTGAGTTGTCTACGCCAGTTGGTGATCCAGTTATAGCTAGGCGAGTATATCGAGGTTGTTTTGTTTTAGTTTGCAATCATCATACCCTAGCAGATTGATCGAGTTAGACATGATTGGTTTTGATGTTATTATGGGCATGGATTGGTGGGCTTTCTGTTATGTTAATGTGGATTCTTGGAACAAAGATAGTTCGATTCCATTTTCCCGGTGAGGCAGTCTTGGAGTGGAAGGGTAATGCTGCTTCATCGAGGGGTAGGTTTATTCTCTAACTCAAGGCAAGGAAGATGATTAGAAAAGGTTATATTTATCACCTAGTTCGGGTCCAGAATATGCAAGCAGAGTCACCGACCCTTTAGTCTATCCCTGTAGATAATGAATTTCCAGAAGTGTTTCCAAATGAGCTTCCAGGCCTTTTTTCGGAACGAGAGATTGATTTTACTATTGTTCTATTGACAGATACTCAACCAATATCTATCCCTCCTTACAGAATGGCACCTATGGAGTTGAAAGAATTGAAGGAGCAATTGAGGAATTTACTCGAGAAGGGCTTTATTAGGCCCAATACCTCACCGTGGGAAGCATCAATATTATTTGTAAGAAAGAAGGATGGCTCTTCGTGAATGTCTATTGATTAGCGACAATTGAATAAAGTGACTAAAAAGAATAAGTATCCGTTCCTGAGAATTGATGATTTATTTGAGCAGCTGCAGAGTGCCAGATATTTCTCGAAGATAGATTTGAGATCAAGGTATCACCAGGTTAAGGTTAAGGAGGAAGCCATTCCGAAGACGACATTCAAGACTAGATATGGGCACTATGAGTTCCGTGTTATATCATTTGGGTTAACTAATGCTCCAGCTGTATTCGTAGACCTGATGAATCGTGTATTTAGACCCTTCTTAGATTTGTTCATGATTGTGTTTATAGATGATATTCTGGTTTATTAACTGTCAGAGGCTGATCACGCAGATCATCTACGTGCAGTGCGTAGAGTTCTTTGAGATAGAGAGTATGCAAAGTTTTCTAAGTGTGAGTTCTGGTTGAACTCTGTGGTTTTTCTTAGTCACATTATTTCAGAAGAAGGCATTAGAGTGGATACTCAAAAGATTGAAGCTGTGAAGAATTGGCCAAGGCCCACGACACCAACCGAGATACGTAGTTTCTTGGGCCTAGCAGGATATTATAGAAGGTTCGTGGAAGGATTTTCTTCTCTTTTAGCCCCATTGACTAAGCTAACTCAGAAATCAGCTAAATTTCAATGGACAGATGCATGTGAGCAGAGTTTTCAGATAATTGAAGGACAAGTTGACTTCAACACCTGCTTTGACTCTTCCACAGGGAGTAGATGGCTATGTGATGTATTGATGCTTCAGGTATTGAATTGGGTTGTGTATTAATGCAACAAGGCAAGGTTATCGCTTATGCTTCTAGACAGTTAAAGAAGCACGAGAAGAATTATCCAACTCATGATCTTGAGTTAGCGCAGGTAATCCATGCCTTGAAGATGTGGAGACACTACTTATATGGTGTCCATGTCGATATATGTACCGACCATAAGAGCCTCCAGTATATCATTAAGCAGAAGGACTTGAATTTACGTCAGAGGCGATGTCTAGAGTTGCTGAAAGATTATGACGTTGATATTCTGTACCATCCTGGAAAAGCTAATGCAGAAGCTGATGCTCTTAGTCATAAATCCATGGGTAGCCTATCATATGTGCATCCAGAGAAAAGGGAGATTGCTCGTGAAGTTCGTCAATTAGCTAGTCTCAGAGTTCGATTGTTAGATTCCAGTGATGCAGGAATACTGTCCAAGATACCGTGATGTCATCTTTGGTGGCCAACATAAAGGAACGTCAGTACGAAGATCCTGTTCTAGTTCATTATCGGGATATAACTCCTCAGAAAGAAAAGACACCCTTTGTGGAGTACTCATGTACTCATGTATAAAGGTAGATTATGCATTCCTAATGTTGTAGAGCTTCATCAGCAAGTTATGGGTGAAGCATATTATTCTCGCTATTCTATTCATTCGGGCACCACAAAGATGTATCACGATCTCAAGGAAGTTTATTGGTGGGATGGCATGAAAAGAGATATAGCAGAATTTGTTGGTCAATGTCTGAATTGTCAGCAAGTCAAGATAGAGCACCAGAAACTCCGAGGTTTATTGCAGGCTATGGAGATTTCGACATGGAAATGAGAGATAATTAATATGGATTTTATTACTGGGTTTCCCCGTACTTCGCGAAAGTATGTTTCAATATGGGTCATAGTTGATAGGCTTATAAAGTCAGCCCACTTTCTTCCTGTCAGAACTACTTATTCAGCTGAAGATTATGCGAAGCCCTATCTTAAGGAGATTGTACGACTTCATGATGTTCCTACAACCATTATTTCATATAGAGGGGTGCAGTTCACAGCTAATTTCTGAAAGTCTTTTCAGAATGGATTGGGGACTCATGTGAGTCTTAGTACCGCATTCCATTCGCAGATAGATAGACAAGCGGAGCGTACTATAAAGACACTTAAGGATATGCTGAGGGCGTGTGTACTTAAATTCTGAGGTAGCTGGGATGATCATTTGCCTCTTAATGAGTTTGCATATAATAACAGTTACCATTCGAGTATTCAGATGGCTCCTTATGAGGCTTTATATGGGCGAAGATGTAGGTCACCTATAGGATGGTTTGATGTTGGGGAAAATCAGTTAATAGGCCCAGACTTGAGACAACAAGCGGTCGACAAAGTGAAAGCGATTCGAGAAAGGTTATTAGAGGCGCAGAGCCGATAGAAATCCTATACAGATAATTGGCGATGCAAGTTACATTTTGAAGTAGGCGATTGGGTTTTCCTAAAATTTTCGCCTACGAAGAGAGTTATGAGATTTGGCAAGAAGGGTAAGTTAAGCCCTCGATATATTGGGCCCTATAAGATTGTTCGTACAGTGGGTAAGGTGGCATATGAGTTAAAGCTGCCTTCTGATTTAGAGTCTGTGCATTCGATATTCCATGTTTCTATGCTTCGTAAGTGCATAGGAGAGATCCTTCTAGAGTTGTACCGGTGGATGACATCCAGGTGACCGAGCAGTTATCATACGAAGAGATTCACCTATACTGGATAGACAAGTTAGTCAATTATGAACTAAGGATGTGGCTTCCATTAAAGTTCTTTGGAGAAATAATAATGTTGAAGAAATGACTTGGGAAGCGGAAGAGGAAATGAAGGCTAAATACCCCTATTTATTCCCATCATCTCAGGAGGCTCAGTCTGAGGCATCATCTCCCCCAAGTATTGGTTTCATTTATACTTGTTGTGACTGGTCGTGTGAGGCCATGATGTTGTATATTTTAGCATGTGGCCCTGTGCGGTATTATTTTGGGTTGTTTTGTACAGGTTGGATTGGTATATTTACAGGGGAGACTCTGCAAAAATTTTTTATAGCCCATGACTCATATGAACATTCGAGGACGAATGTTTTTAAGGGGGGACAAATGTTACACCTCTAATTTTCGTAGCGAGAAGGTCCTTAGCTTATAGGTGGTCTATACCCTTAGTATGGAGATCCGTACCCGAGTTACGGGAAATTAAGTATTTTTTCCTCGTGAGTGCCCCAGTATGAGTATACGTTCCTTGTAATACTATATGATTAGAAGCTAAACGAATCGAATCGCCGCAAGTCGAATGGACTCAGGGAACTGGTAGAGCACTAGTCCCCTTTGATGGACAGTCAACGTGTCGATGGTGGCGTCAAACCATGCCGTCGACACGTCGCCTTCTCTGATTCGCAGGTGGCTGCATTGATGGTGCAAGTCGACGGCTATCGACGTGTCAATGGGCCGTCAACCTGCTCGTCTAACTGCACCCCTAGAAGTTTCTTGAACCATCTATATATGTTTAGCCCCATGACTTTATTTCTTATTTTCTAAATTCCAAACTAGCGAAAGCCCTAATATATTTTCTCACAACATTTTCCATCAAATTGGAGGAGTTTTAGTAAGATCCGAACCCGTAAAACCCGAGCTACTGAAGAAGAAGGTTGTTCCTAGGGTTTTGTTGAAGTTGTTGAGCTTTGGAATTAAAGTTGAAGTTTGATTCTTGGAATCCTCGACCTCTTAAGGTATGTACATGATTTTTACCTTTATGTTTGAGTTAATTACCAAGAGTTTTAGTGGTTTAAGTAAAGAAAATGTAGTTGTGAAAGTTGTTGATTGAATAAGGGTAAAGTTGGACTTGAGGGCTATTTTGAGGGATGATTGGAAGTAGAATTGATTATATTGGGATATGTAGGAATTGATATTGTCATGGATGGTGTTGTTATTAATATTTGAGCTGAGTTGGAAGTTAAGGGATTATTGAGTTACGAAGGCGATGTTGCCCGAGATTTGTTAAGTTCCTTTTTCACTTAAATTTGATAGCAAGTGATGTAAATAGTCTAAATATGGTCATGTTTTATTGATTGTAGAATTACGAGTCCAAGAAGTAGAAGTTGGACAGTTAGATACGCTTCAAGGTAAGTTAAGGCTATCATTTCTTTCATTTTTGGCATGATCCTATGATATGAGCGAACAAACGTCTAAACAAGCTTCCATATTACTCTACTCTTAGAAGAACTAGGAGTACCTCAGTCTTTGATGATCCCATGCTCTTTGTTATCATTGTTCCTTCTATTCTTAGGTCATGAGATTCCATATATTCACGATGTTAGCCCAAAAGATGTTTATCGGAGGTAGTACGACCTTATGTCACTCCGAGTGCTCTAGTTACTCATTATGTTTATGCATTGCATTCATTATATATATGCATACTGAATATTATATGTATATGGGGTATGGGGAAAGAGATAGGCGTTATATACGCATTACCACCTAATCAACTGGTACACAGAGATGATGATGATGATATATGGATCGGGCCGTACGTTCCTCGACACTATTATAGGATATATGGATCGGGTCGTCTGTTCCTCAAAGACTATTATATATTATGACCTATGCATATCATGCGCCCTCAAAGGCATTATCCTGTTATACATATGTTCCCAGATGTTTATCTACAGATGCATTTAGATATCGAGATTTGCTTTCATGATTCTTATGTATTTATGTTCCTATGCCTTACATACTCAGTACATTTTCCGTACTGACTCCCCTATTGCTCAGGGGGTTGCGTTCATGCCCACAGGTTCAGGCAGACAGTGAGATGATCCAGTTCAGTAAGATTTTCTCTCAGCTGTATTCGGTGCGATCCACTCGATCTGGAGCTGCGGTCTATTTTGGTCTGCTATTTTGAGATGTACATGCATATACGGGTATGGCAGGGCCCTATCTCTTCCTTTGTACAGATTTCTATCCTATTAGAAGTCTGTAGACAGTTGTATGTAATTGGTACGTGATGTTGCCTTGTTAGCTCCCATTCCTTTGTGTACAGCACATGTCACAGCCTATTCAACTTGCATTGTTCTTTTCGGTATGTATACATCCATGAAGTTAGTTGATAGTTCTTGATGCATATCTCTTGATGATGTTGTGGTATAAGTTATTATAGTTTAGACGGAGATATTTATGGGCCCTTGTTACTCAAAGGTTACCCAGGTACAAGTATAGGGGTGTTTAGTCACTAGAGATCAGGCACTCTTCACGACTCATCGATTTGGGTCGTGAGTAACAAGTATAGGGGTGTTTGGTCACTAGAGATCAGGCACTCATCACGACTCATCGGTTTGGATCGTGACACCTGAGGCCTCTTTGTCTTCCTAGACCTTATTCTTATAACTGTGGGGTTCATTGAGACCTTGGGATTGGTCAAGGATGGTTTGTCATGCCTTGGGGGAATTCTTGAGATTTCATGTTATTTAAAACTAAGTCCTAAAGAGGTAAGTTACTCGCTTAGTGTCTGAATTCATGCTTCCTTTTTTTCTAGAAGTTTGACTTGTCTGCTTTTCTGTTTGATTCCTGAGGACTATGTTCAAAGCTGGTGTGATGTATTTATGTGTGGACTTGGTCATGTAAATGTACTAATCTTGGTCTGAACTTAAGGAGAAACCATTTAGTTATCCAAAAATGGTTAGAACCTTTATTTCTTGAACCTAAACTGTGGCACCTAGACTTCAGTGGGCATTGTAGTATAACTTAAATTAAAAGGATAGAATTATGATCTATCTAGTAAGGTTTAATTCTATACCATTAGTGTGTTTTAAAATCTTGTCATATATAGAATCGTGGGATGAAACAATTGAGTACTGTATCTGTGTTATGAGAAATGAATAGTGTTAGACTGGAATAGGTTTGATGTTGATAATTGGGGATATGGTGAGTATTCCTAAAGGCAGTATGGACCACTTGGCTTAAGATGGTCTTTTCAAGACACCTCAAAGGAGGGAGAGGGGGGGGGGGGGGGGGCGAGAGAAGAGTCAAGCCCAGCTTGACTCATGGTATCTACCCTCCAAATGAGAGGTGTCATGACCAGCCTATAGACCATGGGGGACACTTTTGTCTTAAAGGTATATTGGTTTCCTCCCATCACTTTACCAAAGGGTTGAAGATAAAAAGTGTTAGGAAAACTAGTTTGTTCAAAGGTCTAAAGGCATTTAGGAAGTCAGGAATAAGGAAACTGGTTGTTTCTAGAGGGTGATCTTTGCTTTCCTTTAAAGAGAAGTGAACTGGTTTAAGATTATAGATAATGAGTGTTCTGTTAGGGATTTAGAGAATCTGAATCTGTAAAGATTTGTTTTGAACTTCATGCCATTTCTTCTGGGATTTGTTGCCATACATAGCTGATCCCTTCTCCTGTCTACCTCAAGTGGTAACTTACATGAAGCCTTGTTGTAATGTGTTCTTACTGCTGTTGTATTGAAACAAAGATTATTTTCTATGGTCTTTCCTGAGAATATGAAACTGTACAGTCCCAGTTCATGTGATGTTATTTGGTCTAGGCCTTTTGATGCTCCAATCCTATTTTGGATGATTACAAGTCATAAAATTTTCCTCTTTGTCTACACTTTTCTATTGTGCTTCTGTCATCACATTAAGAATTTCCAGTCTCCAGCTATAAAGGATATTAACTTATGAGGTTGATAAGTCACTTATTTGATGTGTACAAGATTTAAAGGTAGATTTTAATTAGTTTTTGGTTTTTTGTCCCTGAACACTGATCTTAAGGGACAGGATTCAATTGAGTAAATGGAATGGTCTTGAGGTCTAAAAGTTGAACACACAAGAGTATGGATATACACAGAATATATATACAGTTTTTGATATAAAGGAAGGGGAATATATACATGGTATATACTTGGTATCTACATATCATGTGTATATCATAAGTATACTGTGTGTGTGTGTGTGTGTGTATATATATATATATATATAATAGGCCAATCATAGGCCGAATGTATATGCAAATAAAAGAGTATGATTTGTCCATGCCACTTATTTGACTAAGTAACTTGAAACTGTTATACATATTCTATGTGCCTCATTGTATTACAATACCTGCCTCAGCCTTTGTCATGATTTTGACTTCATTTTAATGTTACTTGTATTTAGTTACTTCCCATAAGATGATGCTTGTGCACAACTTTCAGACTCTGGTTATATACTATGGCAACACTGGGTTTTTTGAGAGTTTGAGGAGGTTTTGGGGATAGGTCTAGCCACTCCTCGATATCCAGCCATGCACGGGCTTTATGAAACCCTTGAACTTGTGCGGTGTCGGGAATAAGAATGGTGACAACCTTTTTCCACTAGTATGGTATGATTTGGAGTTTACAAAGTGAAGCAATAGTGTATGATCAAGTCTTTAGTTGTGAAATATATATATATATATATATATATATATATATATATATATATATATATATATATATATATATATATATATATGGTTATGTTAGTATTAGGTTCATAAAACATAGACTAATTATATTCCTTTTCCTTTTTCCCCTTCTCCTACCGCACGACCATTTAGGCTAGAGTCCAACCCCACCTATTGGGCAAAGGCATAATAGGAATATTCTTTCAAAAAACAGTTAAGTCCAAGAAGGGAAAGGGGAGCTAATATTATTAAAGGCCCAGCCATGGGTGAAAATGGCATAACCATGAAGGCCCAACCATGGGTAAAAATGGTCTTTTAAGGGGTTTGGTACACCCCTAACACATCTCTCTTTTTCATTAAATTTCAGTATGCCAGTTTTTCTTTTGGTTGAAATGTTCTATTTGTATGATTGTAAAAAACTCACATTATTATTGGAATCCTTTATATTTTGACTAGGCATCTTAGGTGAACGGTGCATATGCCGTCTAGTTCGACCTTAGGCCCCAACGCGATTTTCAAAACCCGGATTAATATAAATATTTTCCAAAAGTGAACAAAACGGCTAGAACAGTAAAGGAATAAAGAGGATCAGTTTCATCTTTACCAAAAAATATGTGTTGCTATCATTTTTCCTCAAATCAGGCTTTATCTGTTCAAAACTAAGAAATAAAAAACTCTTTTTCCAGTTATGGGTTCAATTTTCAGAAGTTCTGTTTTCAGTCTACGCCGAAAAATGGGTTTCAAAACTATGTGTAAATATACGCTTCATAAAAATGTGTTCTTTCCTTTTAAGCTAAAAATCAGACGAAAAAATAGTTTCTAGGCATCCGTATATGTAATGCACATGTATAAAATGTACATGTTCGTTTCTGGAAATAATTCAGGTATGCAATAGTGTTTTTGAGGGCTAAGGCCCAACCCAAAAAGATCATATTTTAGGCCCCACTTAACCAATTTTTTTCCAGAAAAAGATAAGTGCAAATATGTTTTGGGCTTAACCCAGTAACTGAAGAAAAATGATAGATTTTGGGCCAAAGCCCAATAGACCTTAATCATTTTGTAGGAAAAAGAGAATAAGCTTCGGCCTAAGGCCATGACAAAATGTTATTCTTATATTATAAACAAATTGGTTTTTTAAGATATATTTCACGATAAAAAATTAATTAATTATATAAATCAAACTCTTATAAATTAAATCCGCTTAAGATGTTTATAAACATAGAAGTTTAGATAAGGGTGCTTTGAAAGCGTGCTAAATGGACTAGCCCGAACCATGTATGAGTCTAGCATGAACAAATTTATTCATCTCACCTTTTTAAAGAAATTTTCTATCTTTCCTAAAACCACTATTATCCTTATATATGAAAGGAGCTAATTTTATCCGAGTATTATAAATTCGGGCCTAAATACCCTATATGTAAAGGGAATATATTCAATTCTTTAAAAAATGATATGCAAAAAATTGACAGACTTTTTTCCAAAAAATGTACACCAAATAAACAGTTCATGCGAATACTTACACATTGGAATTCAAAGGACAACCTTATAGTACAGATTCGTAATACTAGGGTGCCTAACACCTTCCCTAGGTGATCACCAGAACCCTTACCTAGAACTTTGAATTAAGAATAATTTTTTACGGTGTATGAATAAACTCTTCTAAACTGGTTTTCCTAATTTCCCAAAAATTAGGTGGCGACTCTTTTAAAACAAAGTCTGAAAGAGCACCAATGATTTCGAAGTAGCTTTTTCGAGCACTAACCCCGCCCGTGAGGATGTGAACCGTTACAACCATTATTCGATATAATATGACTCTAACATGGCTGAAAGGACACCTGCACGCAGAAAAGGCCAAAATATAGAAATATACAATGATCCAACATACATACACACACACACACACACACACACTAACATATACATAAGCGAGCCTACAAGGCCGCAACAATATCATAAGTGTCATAAAGCCGGCAAGACTATCAAGAGTATATCAAACCCAAAATAAGGCCGACAGGGCCAGACAAAATATCCATGCACCCCACTATGTCTATGACCCTCTAAGAATGTGCATGCAAAATTTTAAAGGTCAGGACAGGGCCCCAATATGCCCATAACATATAAACATGTATCATTATAACATAAGTATACCAAAAGATAGCAAGCCCGGAGTAATGGTACTTGCTGACGCTACTGAAACTGGAATCCTACAGTGGTGGAAGTCCTCCACTACGCTTGTTAGGACCTGCAGCATGAAATGCAGTGTCCCGTAGGATGGGACGTCAGTACAGATCAAAGTACTGAGTATGTAAGACAGAAATATAGAGAGGATAGAAGTTACCTGAGCCGTCTGAAAGCGTAAAATATGCAATGTATGAGTTTAAATTTTTTTATGCAAGCATATACATATAATAATATAATCATTGTGTCATAATCATCCCGCATTCGGGGTCATCCTGCATTCAGGGCATCCCTCATTCGGGGTATCATCATAACATGCCCACTGCAGTGGTGTGCACAACATGCCCACTACAGTGGTGTGCACATTTATGTGCCTACCCGGCCGACTATAGCGCAGTGCAGTATATATATATATATATATATATATATATATATATATATATATATATATAATGCATGAGGAATCAATGAATTGACATTGGGCCTTTCGGTGTGACGTAAGGTCGGTAACCTCCGAATGAATTAGGGAATCCGTATTGAATCTAAGGAAATAACTTAATGGTGATAAACATGATAATATTTCAAGAATCAATCAAATAATTAAGGCATTAAAATTTGAAATACATAGCATAGGAATGGAGTGAATTTGTTATGGAACGGCCGTGTTCATATTCAAGTTAGATTCGTGCCAAAGAAAGAGGGAAACAAACACCTTACATACCTTAAATAGTCGATCCGCTACTTGAAGGAATTTCCATATTCCGATGCCCGCTCATCCCTTTCCCTTTACTCTCTCTCTCTCTCTCTCTCTCTCTGTATATATATATATATATATATATATATATATATATATATATATATATATATATATATATATATATATATATATCATTGAGACTACTTGGAGTTAAGGGGAGGCGATATTTCCTTTACATCTTTTACTTCCTTCAATCTTCCAAACAACTCCCGACCACTAATAATAATGTCAACAATAACATAATCGAGAGATTACATTCAAACTAGACTCCATTCTACCCAAATCTCTTTTCGAATTCCATTCATAGCCAACAACTATCGCACCATACTTTATGATCTTTCTTTCACAACTATTTTCACATTTGGGACTTTCTAAGCCTTTTTATTAACTTCAACAAAAGAAATAAAGTGAGAACCATACCTTATATCCTGAAGAACTTCACTTTACACAATTCACTCTAAAACTTATCCACCATAAATTCAACTAGAGGTAGGAACAAGCTCCTTCCATAGACATGTTAAAGATTTCTACGCTTAATCTTTGCTTAAAATAATTTAAGAGTTTATGGGGAATTTAGGAGGGTTGACAAAACTTGAAAGTTCTAGAAAAATCTAGTTTTGGAGGAAAATATGTCTCCAAGTCATGGCCCATTCTATTTATAGTAAATAAAAAAATCTTCCACCGCCTCACATCAACGGGAAGCTCAACGGTACCATGATTGTTCGATGGCCAGTCAACTTACAACCGTCGAGTAATGGCAGCCTCTGACTCTCAGAGGTAGTATGATGGTGAAGATCGATGGTCCGTCAATCAGTCGATGGTTTGTCGACCATCTCGTTGAGTTACACTACCCAAAGGCCTTCTTCCGTCACTGATTCACTTAACGGGTAGTCCTTTTTAATACTTGTCATATGTTACCCATAAACTTAGGCCTTTGTATACTTGAAATAACATCTCTAACAATAGTTTTACCTCTTTGAAAAGCGTTCATCATTGTTTGCACCTTCCGTAAACAAAAAGAAACCATTATTTTACGCGTATATAATACAAGGTATGAGACATGGTAGCTTTTCAGGAGGGGAGATATAACATTGTGATCCGTTGTGGCTTATTGTGTAGCCTTATCAATGATATTACTTGTGTGCTTGAGAAGTGCTGTTGAGAATTGTGATTCCATTGTGGCTGATTGTTTAGCCTTATTATTGATACTACTTGGTTGCCATGTGTTGTACTGTTTTGTATAGAATTGGTCGTTGATGTCACATTTCATCATACTTATATGTATTTCCATGATACATCGATATACGCATGGTTCTGGTACTGATGATGATATGTGAGAGAGTGTAGCCTCCGAGGTTTTTGCCGAAGTGCATAAAAGAGAGATAAGTGTTCGTTGCCCGAGGTTTCTTGCCGAGAACGATAGAGTGTCTGATGTCCGAGGCCTTTACCGGGATCATGAGAGCGTGCTAATTATCCGAGGTCATATACATGGACTTGGCGGGTCCCCCATGGGTCATGATCATCGAGATGTGGAGTCATTCTGTCCGGTATATGTTGTACAAAGCTGCATACGCATTGTATTCATCATACATATATATTGTTGCATTGCATTGTATCTTGGTTTCTGTTGATTGTTGTGACACTACTGTGATGTAATGATTCAGATTGCTATACTGAGACTTGGAACATTTGGGTTGAGAGTTCTGAAGTTTCTCTCTCATGAGATTAGCTTATGCCATTTATGGGTTTTGATGTTCAGTATGTTTTAGATTCGTGTTTAGGGGTGTTTGGTCGCTAGAGGTCAGACTCCCGTCACGGCTCATCGATTTGGGTCGTGACAGAAGTGATATCAGAGCGGTTTCATCCTAGGGTTGTCTATAGACCGTTTCTAGCAGAGTCTTGTTTATGGGCGTGTTGTGCACCATACTTATAAACATGAGGCTACAGGACATTTATGATGATGTCATTCCATCTCTCTTAGATTGTGCGATAGAGCCCTGTGCTAAGCGTTTTCTTCTGATGAGTTGTTCTGATTTTAGCGATGCCTCGCAAGAAAGCTACTGCTGCCCAGAAGGGAAAGAGAGTGGCAGGTGAGGCCACTAGTCATACTCGTCAGGCCACGAGGGCCCACAATGAGATTCAGAATGAGGGGCCGTCTGAGACATCACATACCCTGCCTCCAAAGATCAGCCCTAGTTCCTCAACCAAATGCAGAGGGTAAGGATGTACGGGACGCCGTACGGTTGTTGACCAGATTAGTAGCTGCCCAGGCTAAGCGGCAGGGAGTCGGTGTTGACCAGGCAGACAGGGCTAGTAGTTCGAGGGTTAAGACCTTTCTTGGGTTAGGTCCTCCTGAGTTTTCTATGGTAAAGCAAAATATGGACCCCCAGGATTTCATTGATGGTATGCAGAAGACCTTGAGGGTTATGCACGCGGATGAGGTTGAGTCAGTGGAGCTGCCTTCATATAGACTCCGGGATATTTCGATACAGTGGTATCAGGCATGGGAGTTATCTAGGGGAGAAAATGCCCATTCAGCTGTGTGGCGAGAGTTCTCAGATGCTTTTCTTCACCGTTACTTACCTCCAGAGGTTCGACGGGCCCGAGCAGACAGGTTCCTACGCATTGAGTAGGGATGTGCAAGAGTATTGTGTACACTTCGATTCCTTAGCTATATATGCCCCAGCCGTGGTGGCTGAGATGGAGGATAGGGTTCATCGCTTTGTGGCCGGTCTAGGGCCACACTTGATAGATGAGTGCACGACTGCTGCACTACAGCCAGGCATGGACATCACCCGTATATAGGCGTATGCACAAAATTTGGGGGATCGTAAACGGCAGCGGAGGATAGGCGTGAGCGTGACCGGAGCTGTGGTAAGAGGGCTAGATCTTTTGATATGGTTAGCGAGTTCAGGCAAGGATAGAGGCAGCAGCATTCCAGATATGCTTATCGGCCAGCAAGGAGTGCACCTCCACGGTTTCCAGGTACGAGGTTTGATTGGTCTTTTTATTCCCGCACGGGCCAGAGTTCTAGAGCATCAGGCTCTCAATACCGACCAGAGTCAGGCTAGATGACGCCCCTTTTGCCGCGATGTACCCAGTGTGGCAAGTTACATGCAGGTTAGTGTCGGCTGGGTTCAGATGTTTGCTATACTTGTGGTCAGCCAGGCCACAGGATGAGGGAGTGCCCGATGGGGGTTGGTTCAGGTATGGTTCAACCTACAGGGTCTGTGGCTAGCTCATCTTCTGCAGTGCGCCCTTCAGGGCAAGTTTTTCAAACGCCAGCAGGGCGAGGTAGGGGGAGGAGTGGAGCATCCAGCTCGAGCGGTCCCCAGCCATATTCATGGTTTTGACGAATCGCGTATTCAGGCCCTTTCTAGATTTGTTCGTGATTGTGTTCATAGATGATATTCTCGTTTATTCGCCGTCAGAGGCTGATCATGCAAAACATCTGCAAACAGTGCTTGGAATTCTTCGAGGTAAAGAGTGGTATGCTAAGTTTTCTAACTGTGAGTTCTGGTTGAACTCTGTGGCTTTTCTGGGTCACATTATTTCAGAAGAAGGCATTAGAGTGGATGCCCAGAAGATTGCAGCTGTGAAGAATTGTCCAAGGCCCACAGCACCAACGGAGATACGTAGTTTCTTGGGCTTTGTAGGTTATTAGAGATGGTTTGTACCGGAATTTTCCTCTCTTTCAGCCCCATTGACCAAATTGACTCAGAAATCAGCTAAGTTCCAATGGACAGATTCTTGTGAGCAGAGTTTTCAGACGCTGAAGGATAAGTTAACTTCAGCACCAGTTTTAACTCTTCCAGAAGGAGCAGATGGCTATGTGGTATATTATGATGCTTTAGGTGTTGGGTTGGGTTGTGTGTTGATGCAGCACGGTAAAGTTGTCGCCTATGATTCTAGACAGTTGAAGAAGCACGAGAAGAAT
Organism: Lycium ferocissimum; assembly: GCF_029784015.1. NCBI lineage: Eukaryota > Viridiplantae > Streptophyta > Magnoliopsida > Solanales > Solanaceae > Lycium > Lycium ferocissimum. Next base: position 55,200,482 of record NC_081346.1, read on the forward strand.
TATCCAACCCATGATCTTGAGTTAGTGGCAGTGATTCATGCCTTGAAGATATGGAGGCACTACTTATACGGTGTCCATGTTGATATCTATATCGATCATAAGAGTCTCCAGTACATCTTTAAGGTAAGGACTTGAACTTGCGTCAGAGGCGATGGTTGGAGAGGTTAAAAGACTATGATGTGAATATTCTGTACCATCCCAGGAAGGCTGATGTGGTAGCCGATGCCCTCAGTCGTAAATCTATGGGTAGCTTGTCGCACGTGTCGCCAGAGAGAAGAGAAATGATTTGTTGAGGTTCACAGATTGGATAGCCTCGGAGTTCGATTAATAGATTCGGGTGATGCGAGTCACTATTTAAGACATCGCGGTATCGTCCTTGGTAGTAGAGATAAAGGGAGCGTCGGATGAGAATCCTATTTTAGTTCATTACCGAGATACAAAAGACCTCGGAAAGAAAAGACATCCTTTCGATCACGGTGATGGAATACTCGGTATCGAGACGCATTATGTGTCCCTAATGTTGCAGGGCTCCGTCAGCAGGTTATGGGAGAGGCACATTACTCCCGCTATTCTATTCATCCAGACTCAACGAAGATGTACCATGATCTCAAGGAAGTTTATTGGTGGAATGGTTTGAAGAGAGATATTGCAGATTTTGTCGCTCAGTGTCCAAATTGTCAATAGGTCAAAATAGAGCACCAGAAGCCTGGAGGTCTATTGCAGGCTATGGAGATTCCGACATGGAAGTGGGAGGTAATTAATATGAACTTTATTACAGGGTTGCCCTGTACTCAGCAGAAGTGTAATTCGATATGGGTCATAGTTTATAGGCTGACAAAGTCAACTCACTTTCTGCCTGTCAGAACTACTTATGCAGTTAAAGATTATGCAAAGCTTTACCTTAAGGAGATTGTACGACTTCATGGTGTTCCTACAGCTATTATTTCAGATAGGGGAGCACAGTTCACAGCCAAATTCTGAAAGTCTTTTCCGCAAGGATTGGGGACTCATGTGAGTCTTAGTACCGCATTTCACCCCCAGACAGATGGACAATCAGAGCGTACTATACAGACCCTTGAGGATATACTTAGAGCTTGTGTAATTGACTTTCAAGGCAGTTGGGACAATCATCCGCCTCTTATCGAGTTCGCATATAACAACAGTTACCATTCTAGCATTTAGATGGCTCCTTATGAGGCCTTATATGGGCGGAGATATAGATCGCCCATAGGGTTGTTCGATGTCGAGGAAAACCAGTTAGTAGGCCCAAACTTAATTCAACAAGCAGTTGATAAGGTGAAAGTGGTTAGAAAGAGGTTGCCAACAGCTCAGATTTGACAGAAATCCTATGCGAATAATCGGCGACGTAAGCTAGAGTTTGAGATAGGAGACTGGGTGTTCCTGAAAGTTTCGCCTATGAAAGGAGTGATGAGGTTTGGTAAGAAAGGTAAGTTGAGCCCTCAATATATCGGGCCACATAAGATCGTTTGTATAGTGGGTACAGTGGCATATGAGCTAGGATTGCCTTCTGAGTTAAAGTCGGTACATCCAGCATTTCATGTATCAATGCTTCGTTAGTGTATCGGAGATCCTTCGAGAGTGGTACCAGTGAATGACATTCAGGTGACCGAGTAGTTATCATACGAATATGTTCCAGTGGCTATATTGGACAGACAGGTTTGTCAGTTGAGGACCAAGGATGTAGCTTCAGTTAAAGTCTTGTGGAGGAATAAGAATGTTGAGGAAGTGACTTGGAAAGCGGAAGAGAAAATGAAGACTGTGTACCCGTATTTGTTCCCAGCAGTACAGGAGGCTCAATCTGAAACGTCATCGCCCCAGTTGTTATTTCGTTTCAGTTATCGTGATTAGTCGTGTGAGGCCATGGTATTATTTGTTATTGTATGTGGCCCTGTGTGCCATTATTTTCGGTTGCTGCGTGCAAGATGGATTGGTATAAATACAGGGAAAGCTCTGCTGAAATTTTTATAACCTAGGAATGGTCGAACATTTGAGGACGAATGTTCTTAAGGGGGGAGAATGTTACACCCCTTGTGTTCGTAGTGGTAGAACCTATGATTTCTAGTCGGGTATGCCTTTGGAATAGAGACCCGAGCCCTGAGTTTGGAGGTAGAAAATGTCTTACCTCGTGTGCAAGGGTATCACCAGATATACCTGGCAATTTATAGAGTTAGAAGTTAAACGAATCGAATTGATGTGATCTGAAATGAATCAGAAAAATCTGCAGGACACCAGTCATTATCGACGGGTCGTCGACATATTCGATGGACCATCGACGTGCGGCATCGACAGGGTCCCACAGCCTTGCATCTGCAGGCGCAGGTCGACGGAGCAAGTTGATGGACCGTCGACATATCGATGGGCCGTCAACCCGCTCGTCGAACCGTACTGCTATAGCCTTTTTGGCTTTGAAGTATAAATAGGTGGTCCATGACCTTATTTCATATTTTACTTCTTTCCAAATTAGAAAAGCCCTAAGATATTCTCTCCCAATAATTTTCATCATATTAGTGAAAATTTGACAAGGCCCGGACCCCGTAAACCCGAGATGGTGAAGAAGAAGGTTGTTTCTAGGGTTTCTTCAAGGTTGTGAAGTTTAAGGATTTGAAGTTGAAGTGATCCTTGGGCTTGACCCCTCAAGGTATGTAAATGATTTCTACCCTTATATTTAAGTTAGTACTCAATAGTTTTAGTGATATTAAGTGAAGAGAAGGTAATTGTGGAAGTGTTAAGTTGATAAAGGGTAATGTAGTGATATAGGGTTATTTATATATATATATATATTGGAAACGTGTGTGTGTGTGTGTATTTTGGTATATATATGTGTTGTGTGTGTCGTCATTGTTGATGTGAGTATTGTAGTTGATGTGGGATCGAATGAGAAGTTGGAGAGTTGTAAGCTTACAAAGAAAATTATTGTCTATAGTTCGTTGAGCTTTATACGTATTTGAGGATGGTTAGTAAGCGAAGTAAATAACCTAATTAAGCCCTGTGTTAGCTTAATTGTAGACTTTCAAGTTCGAGAGGAAGAAGTTGGACGATTGAGTATACTTCCAGGTATGTTAAGGCCATTCTTTCCTTCTTTTGGCATGATCCTACGATATGATCCAACAAGTGAGTAAGCAAGCTTTCATATTACTCTACTCGTAGAAGCATTAAAAGTACTTCCGTCTTTGATGTTCATGTACCCCATTTATGAGTAATCCTTCGATTCATGGGTTCGCTTATACTTGTAGCGTCTTCTGTACATACAATTTAGTCATGCATTACATTCATTATATATTTATGTACATTGACACATATCAGGCGTTATATACACGAATACTAGATACATGTAAAGTATGAGGAGAGATATAGACATTATTTACGCATTACTACTATGATAATGATATTGATTATGGCCATAGAGGAGCCAATATGATATGACGAGATGCCGTAGAGGCTTACAGGCATTATATACGCACATACATTAGGCGTTATATACGCACACATATTAGGCGTTATATACGCACACATATAGATGCACGACCATCATTGATAGGTATGAGCATGCATATTATGTGCCCACAGAGGCATTGTCGGGGCTACACTAATTTATGCGTATGTAGATAGATACTAGTTCATACAAGTATATGCAATGGGGCCATTTTAGTTTATGACTTCAGATCTTATCCATGATTCTTATGAATATATGTTGTTCTTATGCCTTACATACTCGTTACATTATCCGTACTGACTCTTCATTGCTCCGGGGGGCTGCGTTCATGCCCGCAGGTACAGGGAGACAGACAGGTGGTCCTGCTCGGTAGGACCTCTAAATCTAAGAGTGGTCAGTACGATACGCTCCATTCGATCCGGAGCTACGGTCAGTTTTGGTATGCCCCTTTTTGGATGTGTATACATATGGGTATGACGGGGCCCTGTCCCAATATTTCTATAGCTTTTATTCCAGTAGAGGTCTCTAGACAGTTGTATGTGGTAGTCAGATGATGTAGCCTTGTCGACTTCTATTCTTTGTGTACAAGATATGTAGTGTACCTAGTCGGATTGAGAATTGTTCTTCCGCATGTCGTTTATATATATGCAGATTGTACAGAGTTTTGAAGTTTCTCTCTCATGAGATTTGTTTATGCCATTTATGGGCTTTGATGTTCAGTATGTTTCAGATACGTGTTTAGGGGTGTTTGGTCGCTAGAGGTCAGACTCCCGTCACGGCTCATCGACTTGGGTCGTGACAGAAATAATATCAGAGCGATTTCATCCTAGGGTTGTCTACAGACCGTGTCTAGTAGAGTCTTGTTTATGGGCGTGTTGTGTACCACACTTATAAATATGAGGCTACAGGACATTTATGATGATGTCATTCCGTCTCTCTTAGATTGTGCGATAGAGCCCTGTGTTAAGCATTCGCTTCTGATGAGTTGTTCTGATTTCAGCGATGCCTCGCAAGAAAGCTACAGCTGCCCAGAAGGAAAAGAGAGCGACAGGTGAGGCCACGAGTCATACTAGTCAGGCCACGAGGGCCCACAATGAGATTCAGAGTGAGTGGTCGTCTGAGAAATCACATACCCCGCCTCCAAAGATCAGCCCTAGTTCCTCAACCGAATACAGAGGGCAAGGATGTACGAGACGCCGTACGGTTGTTGACCAGATCAGTATGTTATATCCCGCATTTTCGTTTGTTCGGATAATCCAAGGTAGTCGCGGGAAGATAATAAGCAAGGCTATGTTCTTATTTTGGTTGGCATATGAGTTGTTTATGAAGAATTTAGGAGTGGAAATATTAAGAAAGGCTAGGGGCAAAAAGGTAAGTTCGCAATATGACTTGTGGAAATATGGAGAAGGCGAAGGGTAAATTTGGAAAATAATTTTCATGAAGTGCAAAAAAAAAAAAAAGAAAAAAAAAAGAGATGGGCTTGTGCAAGTGGCCCAAGTGGCCAAGCAAGTAGGTGGGCTTTAGCCCACAATGATTAATTTTCCATGTGCATAAAAGATGACTAATTCATCTTTATATTCACATAATTCTCTAGAAAATTCAAGAACACAAAAAAAAAAAAAGAGAAGGAGCAAAACCTTCAAGGCCATTCGGCCAAGAGAAGTTCCACAAGAAACTTGAGAAAAATTTTCTTCAAAAATTATTTTCTACCAATTGAAGGGTTCCTAGCAAGGTGGAGTGTTCATTGGAGCAAGAAAACACATGTTCATACAAGTTGAAATCTCTAGCCAAGTGAAGAATTGAAGAAAAAGGTAAGGTTTAATTCTTTCTTATATGTTAGGGATGATTTTGTATGTTGTAGTATGTAAAAAGTGGATGAAATTCATGGAAGAGTAAAACCATGTTGTGGCCGTGTACCTATGGGTGTGTGTAGGAATGATGATTTAATTATTTTATCTAATATTTGGTTGTTGTGGTTGTGGATGTTATGTTGATAATGAAAATTGAATGAGTCTAGTGAAATTGAAGTAGTTGGAGGCTTGTTTTAGAAGTTTATGTAAATTGAATACAATGTTCTTGCATGCATGGAAGGTGATGTTGTAGTATGATGTGGTTGGTGTACAAATTATTAGGTTGTTATTATTCTTATTGGAGTTGGAAAGTCTTGAAGGAAGTAGTATGTTGATTGAATTGTTAGAATGTATCTTTGGTTGATTATTGAAATTGTTAGTATGATTGCTAGCATTGTTGTTGATAGATTGGCCGGGTTGAATTCCTGGATTGTCGTTGATTAAAATTTGCTAAATTGAAGTTTTGGAGATGGTGTATTTATAGGGGAAGTGCCGCCGAAATTTCGGTAGACAAGTGTCACTTCAAGATTTGACTTCTAAATGCTCTAATTAATGTTTGGCCAATGTGACCAAATCAGAGATTGTGGCGAATTTGGAGCTTGAATTTGGAGAAGTGTAAGAAGCGGAAAAGGTATGTAAGGCTTTACCCTTCCTTCTTTGGCATGTCTTAGACATAATAGGGTTGAATACGAGCCTCGGGGACAATCCTATTCCTAGAAATCCGAAATTGAAATTGACCCTTTTTCATTCAATAGAATTGAATTAAGTTTTCATATCTTATTGAAACAAATGCATCTAACATCTATAATTTGTTAAATGAAAGCGGAGTACACTAGAACCTTTATAAGTGTTGTAGTTATCCTAATGAATGTATTTCTATGATGATTATGATGGGTATGGTTTCATAGTTGAAAATCTCGAGCCATGGACTCAATATGAACATGAGAATATAGAGTTAGTTCCTAATCTTAAACCTTGTTTCCTGGAACATGACTCTACTTTCTAAAGACTGCAAGAACATAAGTTGACGCCTTATGAGGTTGTGATCTTACTGTATGTTCCCTCTTATTACTACCCTTCGTTATGGTCTCGCCTTATATTACTAGTTCCTTCAAGGTGAGACAAAGCGACTAGAGTTATTCCATAATGTAATCGGAGGCTACCGACCTTATGTCACTCCGATATGGACCTATTTTCTTTGGGCTCTCATATATGCTGTAATATGTTATAAGTATAAGTATATGTATATGGGGAAGGTAGGGAAAGAGGGAAGGCGCTATAGACGCATAGCCACCTGATCAGTTGGAGTATGATACATGATTCCGTCCCGGATGCGGGATGCCCGGATGCGGGATATGTGGTTAAATGGATCGGAGCCGACGCCTCGGCAATATGATATGGTTATTTTCAATATATATATATATATATGTATGAAAAGAAATGTTTTCAAAGAAAAGCAAAGTAAAGTACATGTATACGGATCGGGCTGCACGTTCCGCAGCGCTAAGCATACATGGTATCCGCCAAAGGGCACTTAATTGCACAGGTTATTTTTCTACCTCGTAATATGTTTTGTATTTCTTTTATGTCTTTATCCATGTTCTATATTTTCGCATGTTATTATTCGTGCCTTATGTACTCGGTACATTACTCGTACTGACGTCCCTTCTTGCGGACGCTGCGTTTCATGTCACGCAGTGAGCGGAGCAGACGTGCATTTGCTCGGTTCCTAGGAGTTTTATCGATACTTTAAAATGCGCTCCAGTTGTTCCGGAGCCTCAGTTTTTGGCACTGTATTTGTGTACATATTCAGGCACGGCAGCATCCGGCCCTTCTTGCTATTATATGTATTTTGTTTAGAGGCTCGTAGACAGATATGTACAGTTAAAGATTTTGTAGCTTGCTTGTCCCCGTCGATGTATATTAAATTAGTAAAGTTTATTAGTACAGGTTTATAATATTGTCATGAATGATAATGCTATGTAAAGAAATAACGGCGTAATCCATGTGGCCCACTTAGTAGTAAAAGTATGATACGGGATAATGGGTGCTCGGTACAAGTATCGGGTACCCGTCGCGGCCCCTAGTTGGGTCGTGACACAGTAGCTGCCCAGGCTAAGCGGCAGGGAGTCGGTGTTGACCAGGCAGACAGGGCCAGTAGTTCGAGGGTTAAGACCTTCCTTTGGTTAGGTCCTCCTGAGCTTTTTATGGTAAAGCAAAATATGGACCCCCAGGATTTCATTGATTGTATGCAGAGGACCTTGAGGGTTATGCACGCGGATGAGGTTGAGTCAGTGGAGTTGCCTTCATATAGACTCCGGGATATTTCGATACGGTGGTATCAGGCATGGGAGTTATCTAGGGGAGAAAATGCCCATCCAGCTGTGTGGCGAGAGTTCTCAGATGCTTTTCTTCACCGTTACTTACCTCCAGAGGTCCGACGGGCTCGAGCAGATAGGTTCCTACATATTGAGCAGGGTAGTATGAATGTGCAAGAGTATTGTGTACAATTCGATTCCTTAGCTATATATGCCCCAGCCATGGTGGATGAGATGGAGGATAGGGTTCATCGCTTTGTGGCCGGTCTAGGGCCACACTTGATAGATGAGTGCACGACTGCTGCACTACAGCCAGGCATGGAGATCACCCGTATATAGGCGTATGCACAGAATTTGGGGGATCGTAAACGCCAGCGGAGGATAGAGCGTGAGCGTGACCAGAGCTGTGGTAAGAGGGCTAGATCTTTTGATATGGTTAGTGAGTTCAGGAAAGGATAGAGGCAGCAGCATTCCAGATATTCTTATCCGCCGGCAGGGAGTGCACCTCCACGGTTTCCAGGTCCGAGGTTTGATTGGTCTTTTTATTCCGGAGCGGGCCAGAGTTCTAGAGCGTCAGGCTCTCAATACTGAACAGAGTCAGGCTAGATGACGCCCCCTTTGCCGTGATGTACCCAGTGTGGCAAGTTACATGTAGGTTAGTGTCGGCTGGGTTCAGATGTTTGCTATGCTTGTGGACGCCGTGCCACGAGGATGAGGGAGTGCCCGATGGGGGGTTGGTTCGGTGCATGGTTCAACCTACAGGTCCGTGGCTAGCTCATCTTGTCATCTCTGCGGGCGCCCTTCGTGCGGTGTTTTCAAATGTCGGCAGGCGAGGTAGGGGGAGGAGTGAAGCATCCAGCTCGAGCGGTCCTCAACACGGCGTGTATGCATTGGCTGGTAGACAGGACTGCGAGACGTCTCCTGATATTGTTACAGGTATATTATCAGTTTCTTCCTATGATGTTTATGCACTGATTGATCCAGGTTCCACTTTATCATATGTTATGCCCTTTGTTGCCGGCAAGTTTGGGATAGAGCCCGAGTTGATTAAACCTTTTGAGGTGTCTACGCCAGTTGGTGATCCGGTTATAGCTAGGCGGGTATACCGAGGCTGTGTTGTTATAGTTTGTGACTGCCATACCGTAGCAGATCTAATTGAGTTAGATATGATCGATTTTGATGTTATTATGGGCATGGACTAGTTGACTTCTTGTTATGCTAATGTTGATTGTAAAGCAAGGATGGTTCAATTCCAGTTTCCAGGCGAGTCACTCCTAGAGTGGAAGGGCAATGCTGCTTCGCCTAGGGGTATGTTTATTTCCTACCTTAAGGCAGAAAGAATGATTCGAAAAGATTGTATTTTTCACCTAGTTCGAGTTCAAGATGTGCAAGCAGAGTCGCCAACTCTTCAGTCTGTTCCTGTGGTTAATGAGTTCCCAGAAGTATTTCCAGATGAGTTTCCAGGCATTCCTCCAGAGAGGGAGATTGATTTGACTGTTGACCTATTACCAGACACTCAGCCAATATATGTTCCTCCTTATAGGATGGCACCTGCGGAGTTGAAAGAATTGAAAGAGCAGTTCAAAGATTTGCTCGAGAAGGGCTTTATTAGGCCTAGTACATCACCATGGGGAGCGCCGGTGTTATTTGTAAGAAAAAATGATGGTTCTTTGCGAATGTATATTGATTATAGGCAACTGAATAGAGTGACTGTAAAGAATAAGTATCTGCTCCCGCGGATCGATGATTTATTCAATCAGTTGCAAGGCGCTAAATATTTCTCAAAGATAGACTTGAGATCAGGATATCACCAGGTCAGTGTCAAGGAAGAGGACATTCTGAAGACGGCATTCCGGACTAGGTATGGCCACTATGAGTTTCGTGTTATGTCGTTCAGGCTGACTAACGCCCCAGCCGTATTCATGGATTTGATGAATCGCGTATTCAGGCCCTTTCTAGATTTGTTCGTGATTGTGTTCATAGATGATATTCTGGTTTATTCGCCGTCGTAGTCGATCATGCGTAACATCCGCAAACAAGGTTGAATTCTTCGAGGTAAAGAGTGGTATGCTAAGTTTTCTAACCGTGAGTTCTCGGTTGAACTCGTGGCTTTTCTCGGGTCACATTATTTCGGAAGAAGGCATTAGAGGGGATGCCCGAAGATTGCGTTTCGTGAAGAATTGGCCAAGGCCCACGACCAACGAGATACGTAGTTTCTTGGGCTTTGTAGGTTATTAGAGATGGTTTGTACCGGAATTTTCCTCTCTTTCAGCCCCATTGACCAAATTGACTCAGAAATCAGCTAAGTTCCAATGGACAGATTCTTGTGAGCAGAGTTTTCAGACGCTGAAGGATAAGTTAACTTCAGCACCAGTTTTAACTCTTCCAGAAGGAGCAGATGGCTATGTGGTATATTATGATGCTTTAGGTGTTGGGTTGGGTTGTGTGTTGATGCAAAGACGGTAAAGTTGTCGCCTATGATTCTAGACACGGAAGAAGCACGAGAAGAATTATCCAACCCATGATCTTGAGTTAGTGGCGTTGATTCATGCCTTGAAGATATGGAGGAACTACTTATACGGTGTCTATGTTGATATCTATATCGATCATAAGAGTCTCCAAGACATCTTTTAAGCGTAAAGGACTTGAACTTGCGTCGAGGCGATGGTTGGAGAGGTTAAAAGACTATGATGTGGATATTCCGTACCATCCCGAAAGGTAATGTGGTAGCCGATGCCCTCAGTCGTAAATCTATGGGTAGCTTGTCGCACGTGTCGCCAGAGAGAAGAGAAATGATTTGTTGAGGTTCACAGATTGGATAGCCTCGGAGTTCGATTAATAGATTCAGGTGATGCAGGAGTCACTATTTAAGACATCGCGGTATCGTCCTTGGTAGTAGAGATAAAGGAGCGTCAGTATGAGAATCCTATTTTAGTTCATTACCGAGATACAGCACCTCAGAAAGAAAAGACATCCTTTTACGATCACGGATGGAATACTCGGTGTATCGAGACGACATGTGTCCCTAATGTTGCGGGGCTCCGTCGGTGGTTATGGGAGAGGCACATTACTCCCGCTATTCTATTCATCCAGACTCAACGAAGATGTACCATTATCTCAAGGAAGTTTATTAGTGGAATGGTTTGAAGAGAGATATTGCAGATTTTGTCGCTCAGTGTCCAAATTGTCAATAGGTCAAAATAGAGCACCAGAAGCCTGGAGGTCTATTGCAGGCTATGGAGATTCTGACATGGAAGTGGGAGGTAATTAATATGAACTTTATTACAGGGTTGCCCTATACTCAGCAGAAGTGTGATTCGATATGGTTCATAGTTTATAGGCTGACAAAGTCAGCTCACTTTCTGCCTGTCAGAACTACTTATGCAGCTAAAGATTATGCAAAGCTTTACCTTAAGGAGATTGTATGACTTCATGGTGTTCCTACATCCATTATTTCAGATAGGGGAGCACAGTTCACAGCCAAAATCTGGAAGTCTTTTCAGCAAGGATTGGGGACTCATGTGAGTCTTATGTCACGACCCAACCCCGTAGGTCGTGACTAGTGCCCGAGCTGGACACTCGTATACACACACGCTAACTATAATCAGTCCACAACTGGCATAATAAAGAGCTTATGTATAAAAGGCAAGACGTCATCTCAAAACTGTCGCATATATATATATGCATATCACAACAACCTGTCTCCGAGGAGTTACGACTTTTAACAGATAATATCGCATATAAGCCGGCAAGGCTGTCATAATATAGGGGAACGTCCCTGCCATACACGACCCAACAAGGCTACCATAACACACGACTTCTAAAACATATATATATATATATATATCTACGCAAGCCGACAAGGCTGCCACTACACACAACATCCCAAAGCATCTATATACGCAAGACGACAAGGGAACGCCCCAAAACATAAGTCATACAGACACGACTGAATAGTAACTATATACGACCCACACATATGTCTACAGACCTCTAAGAGTGACAACAGTAACATATGATGGGACAGGGCCTCGCCGTACCCCTGGATAAACACATATATACAACAAGAGGATCTGTACCAAAAATCTAGGCTCCGGGACAAGGGAGCACTCCAAGATAGCAGAATAGATATCCTAAGCTGGCGGATCACCAAAACGAGCGTCTGTACCTGCGAGCATGAAACGCAGCCCCCCGAAGAAAGGGGGTCAGTACGAGATATGTACTGAGTATATAAAGCATGAAATACGAAGAAAGATCATAACTGAAGTAGGGATTTCAGGAGGCAAATATGATAATCAAGGAATCACTGTACCTGTGTCTTATGAAATAAAATCATGCATGTCTATATCATATATCATATCCGGCCCATTACGGACTCGGTGGATCTATCACATATCATACTCGGCCCATCATGGGGCTCGGTGCCATCATCATATCATCATATTATCATATCATCATATCATCATATATATATACCGTACCCGGCCCTCTAGTGAGGGGTGCGGTGAACAATGCAGTGAAACTGTGCACAATAACATACCCGGCCCGGGACTTGGTGAAAGATGTAATAACAGTATGCACGAGCAGAGTAGTGAGTAACCATATGCATATAAATCATCTTTTGAGACTCAATAGATAAGTAGACTAATCAACGCTCGAGTATCAGGATAATAGTCACACTCAGTACTCTTTGAATATCATTACGAACTATGTCAAATAACGCCTCAGGGATCATAAACATGTATCAAGTTAATACGAGACAACTTATAAAAGTTACGGTCATTAGTCAATATAGAGTTTTTCAGGAATAGAAACTTTCATGTATCACTTACTACCCGATCATATAGAAAGCTCGAGGCGTAGCTCGACTATTTTAAGAATTCTAATATCAAGAAGTGAATAAGAATCATAAAACATGCTCGGAACTTATGAATAGAATTACCCCAAAGCTCATATCGTTTCATACTTACATCTAGGACATGCCAAAAGAAAGAAAGGATAGGCTTTACATACCTTAAGCATTTACTCGCAACACAACACGTATACGATGCCCAATAGTGCCTCAACCTATATTAAAACGTTAAGAACTACGATTAAGCTATGGGGGAATTCAAAAGTACTCTAACGTTAATAACTCCTTTCTAAATAATTTGACGATGTTTCCTTTACATTCAAACCAACCACATATAATCAAGGCAACATCACTAATCATACATTCAAGTATCAACCCGAGACTATTCAAACATGACTTGAGAACACTCCGGACAGCCCGTACAACACTCCAAAACAGCCCAACCAACACACAATACAACATATAATCTTCCAAGTTCAACAAGAATAACAACAACACATTCTTTTCTTCCAAATTCATGAATCATACCAACAACCACACGTTATAACCTTATTCACATAAATACAAGAAACTTTACTAACATCATTTTAACTTCTACAACAGCCCACAAACAATTACAACTCCAACTTGAACCATTAAACCCTTCATTCTCATCATAAAATCCATAACAACAACAACCAAAATACCAAGTAAAATTAGTTCATCATTCCTACACAAAACAAACTCCCCTCTACACGGCCTTAACACCAACATACATAATTCCATGAATTTCATCCATAACTACACAATACAACACGCTCAAACCATCCTCAATACATGTAAAAGAAGATTAAACCTTACCTTTAACACTTGACTTCTCAACTTGGCTAGAATTTGTGCCTTGAATTAATACTTATTCTTGCTACCCTAGGATCAATTCCACGTTGTTATACACATTCTAAAGGGTTGAAATAGTTGAAGAAAATTATTTTTTGATCAACACTCAAGAGCTTCCAATCTCGCCACCATGACCGAGAGTCTCTCTTCTATCTCTAAGGTTTCTTAGGTTTGGAGATGATGAAATGAGTTTGTGAGTCATCCAATTGACTTAAATATGATGCCTATAAGTTGGACACATGTCCCACTCATGGCTTCGAGCCAATCACACTTGGCCATGTCACGGGTAGGGCCTGCACGGCCACTAATGGCCAATTAGTGAAATGATTAAGTCTTTAATCCCACTTAATAATCTAATCATGGTTAATTAACCTCCAATATCCATTAATATTTCCATACCAAATAAAATTTATAAGCAACTTGTGCATTAAAACAAAATCGAGGTTAAAAGTCTCTACCTCGTATCCCAAAATAGTCTTGTCCTTAACTTGTCACGATTAGCTTAAAATATCCCAATGTACAAAAATACGGGATATAACATCCTTCCCCCCTTTAGAAAATTCGTCCTCCAATGTTATACTAGTCTTACAGGGTCTTATAAGCACTTCGGGGGAGTCTCTTTTATTGTTATAAAATATAGCTTTATTTATCAATCAACATAACCAAATTTAGGAGTTTAGATTACCTGTAGGCATAGTTAATAAGTGAGGATATTTCTTCTTCATCCTCTTCGCCTTCCCAAGTCATCTCCCTCCCGTTATTGTTTCACCACAATACTTTAACTAAGCCACGTCTTTAGTACGCAATCTTCTCACTTGACGATCCAAAGTATAGCTACGGGGTTCTCCTCGTATGATAACTCCTCTGTCACTTAAACATCATCCACAGGGGAATATCCCGGAAGGGTCACCACGTACTTGCGATGTATGAACCCAAACACTCGGGTGTCTTGCTTCCGCATCGTATGATAGGTCTAATTCATAGGCAACCTTGCCTACCTTACGGACAATCTGATAAGGCCCAATATATCTCGGGCTGAACTTCCCTTTCTTGCTGAATCTCATTACACCCTTCATGGGTGACACCTTCAAGAAAACCCAATCACCAATCTGGAACTCTAAATCGTAATAGACGTCTATTATCCGCATATGACTTCGTCGACTCGAGCGCTAATAACCTTTCCCGAATAAGTTTCACCTTATCAATAGCCCGCCGAATCATATCCGGGCCGATTAACTTAGTCTCCCCAACATCAAACCGATAACCGTGACCTGTGACCCTCGCCATACAAAGCCTCATACGGTGCCATCTGGATGCTAGAATGGTAGCTATTATTATAGGCGAACTCAATAAGTGGTACATGATCATCCCAGCTACCTCTGAAGTCAATAACACAGGCCCGCAACATATCTCCTAGCGTCTGAATAGTACGCTCGGCATCGTCCGTCGATGCGAGGGCGGAATGCCGTACTCGTACTCACCTACGTCCCCAATCCTTCCCGGGAATGATCTCCGGAAGTTGCCTCGTAAACTAAGCACCTGCGTTCGACATATAATAGATGTGAGAACTCCATGAAGTCTTACTATCTCCTTGATATATAACTTTGCATAGTCCCCGAATAAGTAGTCCCGATCGGAAGAAAATCGGGTCGATTTTGTTACTCTATCTACTATAACCCATATGGAATTATACTTTCGTGGGTGCGGGGTAAACTTGTAATAAGTCCATATTAATTGCTTCCCATTTCAAGTCGAATCTCCATCTCCCGTAATAATCCACGGGCTTCGGTGCTCGATCTTAACTTGGCAATTCGGGCATTGAACAACAAACTCGCGATGTCCTTCTTCATGCTACGCCACCAATATAAACGTCGAGGTCATGATACATTTTTGTTGACCGGTGAACGGAATAACGGGCATAGTGTGCCCTGCTCCCATAACCCGGTTGCCGCGGCCACGCAACCTCGGTACACATAACCGCCCTTACATCGCGAGCGCTCCGCGGTGTAATCTCAAATGGGAGTCCCCTCCTTCTGGGCGGCCGCACTCGTATCGTGCCGAACGGGGTCCTGCGTATCGACGTTGCTTTACCTCTTCCATAATAGAAGATTCAGCAACTCCTCGAGAACGTAAACCCCACCATCTCCGGAATCGGTAAACGAACTCCAAGACTAGCTAGGCGATGAATTTCACGGACTATTTCCTTCCTTTTTGGTCGCGTCCGTCCAACCGCTTGTGGACTTACGGTAAGTGCATCTGCTACAACGTTTGCTTTCCCCGGATGGTCGCCAGTAATATCGACATCATAATCCTTCAAAGAACTCTAGCCAACTATCTCGTCGCAAATTCGACTCCTTATGCTTAAAGATATGCTCGAGGCTATGATGCGTATAAATATCAACATGCACGCCGTATAGATAATGCCTCCATATCTTGAAGCATGAATTACATTGCTAATCCTAGATCATGAGTAGGATAATTTTCTTTCATGTTTTTCCGAGTTGCCGGAGGCATAGGCTATAACTGCGCCATGCCGCATCAATACACGACCTAGCCCAACACCTACATCACAATAAATGACATAGTCCGGTCACTCGGAAGAGTTAAAGCTGGAGTCGTAGTCAACTTATTTGGAATCGGAAGCTTCGTTCACAAGCATCGGCCCATCGGAACTTAGCCGCTTTAGTTAGCCTCGTTAAAGTAGCAGCGAAAAATCGAAGCAAACTTCTCCACAAATCTCCCGTAATATCTGTCAACCCCGGAAAATTACGTACCTCGGTAGGTGTCGTGAGTTCAGGGCCAAGTCTTTACGGCCTCGATCTTCTCGTGTATCCACCCGAATGCCATCGGCTCAATAATATGTCCCGAAGAATGCCAATCGAAGTCAACCGTAATTCACATTTAGAGAACTTAAGCGTACAATTTACCGGTGCCGGAGCACCCAATGCGCGCTCTCGGACGATCCGCACGCTCCTCCTTTGATCGTGAATAGACTAGAATATCGTCAATAAATACAATCACGAACATATCTAGGAATGGCTTGAATACTCGGTTCATCGCATCCATAAACATTCTTCGGAGCATTGGTTAGCCCAAAAGACGTCACCACCTAAACTCACCAAGGCCCGCACGGTCCTCAGAGCGCTTTGAATATCCGCCTCTCTTACCCGCACCGTGATAGCGACCGCGGTGTCTATTCGAGAAACACTTAGCACCCCGCAACATGGTCCAAATAAATCATCGATCACGGGGAGGGGGATATCTATTCTTTATGGTCACCTTGTTCGGTCACCGCCTATAATCGATACACCGTAACCACGTTTTGGTGACGCCTATCGATCCTCGTCTACTAGCCAAAGCATATATGGGTTCGAAGGACGGGGCGCCAGAACTCGGGAAGATCCGCAACGGCCTCTACCACGGCTGGCCGATATCGGCATGCCTCGCCCCATAGGGCGCATAGTTCTGACAAGAAGATGAACCAACAACCCACCCGAGGGCCGAGGCACCACCGCCTAGATTGCCCCCAATGCAGCACTCTCTCGTAATATGGCCTTGGAAGGCCGCAAGAAAACAAGCACCGGTAGACTAAGGCACTCCCCGAATGGGGCCTACCACATACAAAGCAAAGGTGGCCTTGATCGACTCGCTGCTGCTCGCCGACCGAACTACGGCCGCGACTTCGGGTATTCGGGCCAATCCACCGAACACTGCATTTCAAATGCTCGTTATCTATATGCTCTCATTCATAATTCTTTGTCGAGCTTTCATAAAAATAACTCATCGTTTAAAACATAATCACTTTTACAAACATGAGCCTTTTCGGTACAATAAAAGATATATATATATATATATATATATATATATATATATATATATATATATATACATATACATACATATACATGGAGACCTACGGGACCATACTTCCCACGCGCGCGTATCTCCGAGCCTCTAATGGAATACTAGACATATGGAAGGG
The DNA here is from genome assembly GCF_029784015.1 of Lycium ferocissimum. Taxonomy (NCBI): domain Eukaryota; kingdom Viridiplantae; phylum Streptophyta; class Magnoliopsida; order Solanales; family Solanaceae; genus Lycium; species Lycium ferocissimum. The sequence goes on from NC_081346.1 coordinate 55,217,814, forward strand.
ACAGACCCCCGTCGTGCCCAAAATATGAATATAAAAATATGTACCAAAAGAATAATCAATAGCACCTCGGGACGATGGAGTGCTCACAAACCGCCCATCGGCTCCAAAGGGATCGACACGGGTCCCCTCGCCTACTCCGGGCACAAACACGGCGTCCGAAGAAAAAGGACGTCGGTACGAACGTTGTGCGAGTATGTAAGTGCGTAAAATGAAATGAGCATAATCGGGGAAAACCCTAAGTCATG
>NC_081346.1:55218158-55251254 GCF_029784015.1 Lycium ferocissimum
TTCCACAAATTTTCCTTGAGGTTCTGATGTTAACATTCTCTTTGATGATTTGGAAAGGTTATGAAAGATTATGGAGTATTATGGAAGATTAGGGAGAATTATAGAAAATTATGGAGGGTTACGGGAAGTCATTAACTCTCAAGAGTTCTCTAGAAGAGTGGAGAATGAGAAAATGGTGGAATATATGAAAATTAATGGATTAGAGGGGTATTTATAAGTGTGGTTCGGGTCGTACTGTAGCAGGACTGTAGCAGGTTGGTACTGTAGCAGTTACTGTAGCACGTGTTTCTGCTCGGTCAGCTGAAATTGTAACATCTATAATTCTCTACTCCGATATCGTATCGACGAATGGTTTGTTGCGTTGGAAACTAGACTCGACGGACTTCATTTTAGAATTTTGGAACACCTTAAAACTCTTAATATACTAGGAGATATACCCCTCCAAAATTGACCCAAAATTCTGTCAACTTTTTCCAAATTTTTGACAAACTTATTTTCTTCGATTTGCTTGATCCCGGGATCTTCCATAGCTTATTATATGAACTTAAACCCTCTTAACCATAATGTTGGTGCATATAATCTCATATATCCTGAAGGTAACTCCGTTTTAGAACGTCCAACACTTATAAATTTTCACGTACGAACCTACGGGGTGTAACACGATCCATATATAATATCATCATCTTGCATATATATTGCCGCGGAATGAACGGCCCAACCCATTTATCCCATATATCCCGCGTCCGGGCATCCCGCGTCCGGGACGATATCCAACTGATCAGGTGGCTATGCGTATATAACGCCTCACCTTTCCCCTTACCCTATATATATATATATATATATATATATATATATATATACATATATATATACATACATACATACATATATATATATATATATATATATAACATAAGTAGCATGCATGAGAGCCCAAGTAAAAGTTATCACTTTATCGGAGTGACGTAAGGTCGGTAGCCTCCGACTTATATTATGGAACAATTATCATCGCTCTATCTCACCTTGAAGGAATAATGATTATAAGGTGAGATCAACAACAATGAGTGGAATTAAGAAAATCATGAAATATCCTCAGTAATCTCATCTTAGCATTAAAATCATAAGCTTTGGAATTTCTAGAATTAAAATCATCACCATCATGTTCATCATAGAAAAAATATCGTTTTTAGTATCATAAAAAGCTTTTAAGAATCATGAACTTCTAACTTTTGGAAGTAAGAAGGTTAAGGAAACATATATGGAATCATAGCATAGGAATCATGCCTTTGGAAAAAAAGGGACTAGCACTTAACATACCCGTTCTCCAATTATCTACACTTATTCGTCCGAGCTCGCAAGTCTACATTTAAGAGGATTCACACAATCGTTAGACTCATCGTAGTATATTTGTGCTAAGCTTTCAAGTCAAACTATTTTATATCCTGCTGAAAATCGGGCAGCATCTCCCCTGTTTATATGCCTAGCCCGGAATCTCAATTCAGCAACCAACAACAACAACAACAATACCAACATCAATAACATCATTTCCAACACCAATATGTACCATAAAACATCCCACACGCTGTTTTCCAACTTCCATAATTAACCAACTTACTACACCATTATTTAACGACTTTGTCTCCGAGAATAAGCCTTAAATAATACCAAAAGAGAAAGATTCATACCTTACTCTTGTTGAAGTAGCAATATCCCCGATATCCGCTTAGAATCCACGTCAAAACCCCCTGCAAAACAAGACTACAATCACAACCACGCGCTATCCGGACTTAAACTAATATTCCGTCACTTGAAAATTACTCATTTTTTTTATATTCTCACACCCTCAACTATTTTTCAGGAATTTTCTAGGCAAATCTGATGAAAAAAAGGGGTTATTGCCCTTTATATAAGGGTCAAATTCGGATCGGGGGGTCACTGTAGCAGTACTGTAGCACGCGTTTCTACTCTGTTAGCTGAACTTGTAAAGTCCATAATTCTCCACTCTGATGTCCTATCGATGAGCGGTTTATTGTGTTGGAAACTAGACTCGACGAACTTCATTTTAGGCTTTTGAAACACCTTAAAACACTTAATATGCTAAGAGATATTCTTCCCTTAAGTTGGACCAAAATCTTCTCACGAAACTTTACCCGTCCTTTCTCCAAAGTCGTACTACTCCATTTCTTCCACTCATTTCCTTATAAAACCTTCTGGTATATCTTATATACATCATTCATTCATTATATATACTTAATAATGCTTGCTCCTTATATTCCAAAATGGTTTTACTTAGCCCTAGCTCAACGTACTTATGTTTCAAATTTGATAAGTGCTCTTCGAAGATACGGGGTGTAACATAATCGACCCTCCGAACCTCCCGGAATCGATAGATCGAAAGAGGTCCATTTACTTAAAAGTCAACTACTAGTCAAAAATATTATTCAAAGCAACCGGCATGATACTGATTGAGTCTTAGTAACAAAATAGTCTGTACAGATGAAAAAATGGCCAAAAGTGCTTATGCAAACATGATGCTGTGAAAACATGCAGTATATCCTACTGTAGTCAATCTGGTTCCCTTGTTTTCTAGGTCTTGAACCTGAAGCATGGCATCTGCATTCTGTCTATCAATAAAATACCCTTTGCCTTTGGCGAAGGTCATGCGTAGAATTATATTGAAGATCACCTGCAAAATGAACAGTCATGTTAGCTAAATAATTTGCCAGCTTGTTGCCTTCTCTGAACACATGAGCAAACTGGATATGCCCTTTTTGTCTCCACTCATGTATCATGTTCACCATTATCCAGACTCTCCATGGGACTTTCCATTCCCTATCCAGCACCTTTTTCATCACTAGAGAATCTGTTTCTACAATAAGTGGAAACAATTTCTATCACAATGTATGACTCCTTCCAGTATAGCCTTAGCTTCAGCATCAATAGCAGATGATTCTGCTATTCTACTTGCCCATGCAAACACTAAGTCACCTGTACCATTTCTGATACAAAGATGAAGAAGAACACTGCCCTGAAGTACTCTTATAAGCACCATCAGTGTTGCATTTAAACCAACCATTTGGAGGAAATGACCACTGGACTTCTGTGCTAGTGATATATGGCTAATAAGCTTCCAAAAGTTGCACCAGCTGTGGCCAATTGTTTGGAAATGTCAAGCCTGGATATCTTGTTTTTGCTAGTTGAACCAGATGATGATTAATCTCATATATAACCTTGTTTCTTGACATGACACCTCTATGAACTATAGCCTTCTTTGTTTTCTATAACTGCCACACTATGATGGCTGGAGCTGCTTGATATAAAGGTTTTAACTTGACACTACATTTTGCTAACATTTATTTACTGATGAATTTATTTGCACAAAAGGGCCATGAACACCTGTTGCTGATGCAAAAATCCGCCATATGTCTGCTGCAATTTCTTCTGTTAAAAATAAGTGAACCATGGTCTCTTGTTGAGGAAAAGTACAACATCTACATATAGAAACAATGTTGACACCCATGGTTTCCAAAACATCAACAACTAGTAACTATGGTGCCATACTCTCCATAGAAAGAAAGCAATCTTATAAGGCAGACCCTTGGTCCACATAAGCTTATAGAACCATTGCTACTCTTTTTTCTGCCTTAAAACTTCCCATGCACTGGTCACAGTGAATCTTCTTGTGTTTGTTAACAGCCACCAAGCTTTATCACATTGCCTTGACCCATCCCTGATAGGCAACTTTGATCGGATATGCTCAATAATGTTATCAGGTATTGTATTTTAAAGTAGCTCAAATTCCCATTTTCCATCTGATAAGACTGCATCAACATCCTCTAATTCTTAATTGACATGAAAACCAACAGGAAGGAGCTTTGTCAATGGTCCTGGTCTAGTCCAGTTGTAAAACCAGAAAATAGATGAATCATTCTTTGGCTCCCACCAAATTAGTTGTTCCACCTCATCTCTAGCCTCTAGAATTTTCTTCCATAGCTGTGATCCCTCTTTCCATTGGACAAAGGTTGGAATCTGATTCTTACAATATTTGTTCCACATGAAAGTGGACCAAAGTGTGCAGCTTGTCCTGAACCTCCACCATAACTTTGCAAATAATGCCTTTGAAACATCAAACAGTGATCTAAACCCCATACCCCCTTCTTCCTTTGGAAAAAACATATTTAACCAAGATGCCCAATGTCTGTTTTTCCTCTCCTCTATGTTACGACAATAATACCTAGCAAAGATTATATGCAATACCTGAATATTGTACTTTGTAAGAACTATTGCTGACAACAAGTACATTGGCATACTTTGAAGGATACTCTTAATAAGGACTGTCTTCCCACCAAAAGACATCAATTTGCCTTTCCAATTCTGCAATTTGTTCTTAACTTTCTTGATCACCTCATTGTAGTATACCTTCTTCTTCCTTGTATGGAAAATAATACAACCTAAATACTTGAAAGGGAAATCATCTCTTGAAAAACCAGTGACTTGAGCTACTTCTAGTGCTAAACTGCTAGAACAGTTTCTCTGCATCCAAAAACAGCTCTTGGATCTGTTCATCAATTGGCCTGACTGATTCTCATACATATGCAGAACCTGCATAATCAGCTCCAAAGAATACTTGTCTGCTAATGCAAAAATAATAGTGTCATCTGCATAAGCCAAATGGTTCAGATCATCACTCCATTTAGGCATGCCATAACACTTAAACATTGGATCATCAAATAGATTGTTCAAAGCTCTTGACAAAACTTCAACAAAGAAGTATAAACAAAGATGGAGACAAAGGATCCCCTTGCTTTCACGTGCTCTAGAGGAATGAAAAAATCCACGTGGTTATCCATTTAACATCATTGAATACCAATTGTTTGCAATAAGTCTCAAATTCATATCCACTAAAACATCTGTAAATCCCATTTTCTTAAGAACTCTGATTAGGAAAAGCCAGGACACCCTATCATAGGCCTTTGCCGTCATATCAAGTTTAATCACAACATTTGCAGGCTTCCCCCTTTTCCTTATGTCTGTAACAACTTTTTGAGTAAGCAACACATTTTCAATTATACTTCTTCCCTTCACAAATCCAGATTGATTTGGAGATATCAATCTAGCCAGAATACTTTCCAACCTTCCATGCACAACCCTTGAAATAACTTTGTTAATGAAGTTACTCAAGCTAATAGGCCTAATGCTGCATAGGTTTCCACTTCTTGCTTCTTAGACAACAACACCAAGTTAGCATGATTAACTGACTTTGGAAGAGTGTGATCCTCATAAAATGCTTGCACAACATTCAATACATCAGTCCCCACAATATTCTAGCAGAATTGGAAAAATGTTCCTGAAAAGCCATCAGGACCACATGCACTGTCTCCATTCATGGAAAAAACAACATGTTTAACCTCTTCCATATCAGGCAAAGCAACAAGAGCAATATTATCTTCCTCAGCCACCATTTCATAAATAAGATTCAGTAAACTGAAATCAACAGCCTCCTTCTACTGAGAAAACTGTTTTTTGAAGAAAGATTCAGCTTCACTAGCTGTTTGTGAAACATCCTCTAGCCAGATTCCATTAGCATCCGTAATTATTTTAACTTGCAGCCTCTTCCTTCTACCATTACTAGATTATGAAAATATCAAGTATTTCTATCACCTTCTACAAACCAAGTAACATTTGCCTTTTGTCTCCAGAATTCCTCCTCAAAATGTAAGTATTTCTTTAATTCTGCTTAAGCCTGTTGGAGGACCATTTTGTTCAAAGGAGATGGATCTGTCTCAAAAAGTTCTTCCTTAATCCTGACAATTTCCACTCTAATGATCAACGTCTTAAAAATATCACCATAAACCTCTTTACTCCATGCAGATAGAATCCTTTTTAATTGTTTCAATTTCTGCTTAAACAATATTAAAGGATTTCCTGATAACTCAAAAGACCAGTTATTTCTCAAAACATTCAGAAAATCGTGATGGTTTGTTTAAAACTTTAAGAATTCAAAAGGCCTTATCACATCTTGACCTTACTCCCCCAAAAGTGATAAGTAATAGAGCATGATCTGAACTAGTCCTAGAGAGACGTTCAACTTCAACTTGTGCAAACCATTGCTAAAATTGATAATTGATGAAAATTCTGTCAAGTATTTCAAATCCGCACCTCCTCTCCCATTCCACCAAGTAAAATGACTCCCTTTGAAACCCGTTTCTGACAACTCACAAGAATTGACACAAAAGGCCAAATCTTCATAATCTTGAAGTTGGACAGGATTACCTCTTATCTTCTCCTCTTCATGCAAGACAACATTGAAATCTCCTCCAACTAACCATGAAAGATTAATAGAAGCGGCCACATGATAAATGTCTTCCCACAGTTGTAGCCTCTCCACTTCATCAGATTTTGCATAAATAAATGTGATAACCATGGATTTATTTTGATCAAGTAGCATCAACTTCAAAGAAACTTGTTGAATAGTATCAGAAATCACCTCCATTTTCATATTATCAACAATAAAATACCAGATTTTTCCTAAGCAATTAACACCATCATGATTCATCTCTAGATTTCTTTGGTACTTATCAGTACATCTAACTTGTTGAAAAGATTCCATCAATGCTATGAAACAAAATTTGTGATGTATGTGCAACATTTGTAATCTAAACAGCTTGTTGAGTCCTTACTGACCTAATATTCCATATGAAGGCTTTCATCATCATTTAACATTGAATTTATTGATAGCTCTCTTTGGTAGCACTCTAACAGGTACATGTGCTTCACTTGCTCTTTGTTTCTTCCTTTCTTACCACCCTTTGCTACAGTTTTAGGAGATAACTCAGGAGCTAGATCTGCTTCTTCCTTATCTTTAATCATATTATCTTCCATGATTTCATTCAAAGGAATCCCGTATTCCTCTATAATATTGTGGGAAACTAAATCATGCAAAACTTCTTATTGGAGAACTCTTCTTCAATAGTGACACTTGCCCACCACTTGAATTACTAGCCTCTACAAGGACAAAATTCCATTAATATACCCTTTGGTGATTTTGGAGGATACCATTTTGATTGGACATCACCATCTAGTTTCTCATGTGATTGTTCCACATCATAAATCTACTGATGATCCACAACTGCATCTATAATTTTAGCATCTTGAACCATGTTTTCTATCTCCACATCAGTATTTTGACACAGATTACTTCATATATCAGCCAGCTCCTTATTAGAGTCTTCCCCTTTCTGATTATCTTCAAATGCAAATTCTCTACTAAATCAACCTCACCTTCCTCTTACTCATCTAACATCTCATGTTCGACTCTATCACCCCATTTAGAGGAGGGAGATAAAGCTTGTTGATCAACCATATCTAAAGCAGGAGCCCACTCCAGCTCTTCCACCATGTCTTTTTCTCCTGCATTAAGATTCTCCCTCATGTCAATATCACTTGCAGCATTTTTAACTTGATCCTCACCTTCCTGCTCATCAAATGTTGTCTCATCAAAGGTCTTCTCCTCCTCTTTATCCTTTACAAAATCATCCTTTATGAAATTTTGATTAATACAATCTTCAAAGATCTTTTTCATTCTTCTCCTCTTAATTGATCAAAACATCAAACTTGTTTTGAATAGCTACCTCTGACCCTAATTGTTTCATTGGATTTCCTTGGACTTTTGGCCTTTGCCAAAACTCTATTATCTTTGACAAAATTCAATTTGAATGCATTCCCAAAAACTTTTCCCCGAGTTAAAAAATTGTCATGTTTGACCTTATTCCATGCACTTCCATCAGTTTTCAGAATAACCTCTCCTTTCTGCTGCTTATCCACCACCTCTTTATCAAAATTGTGAGTACTTCTCAATTCTGGATGAAGTATTCTACATCCCTCCTCATTATGTCCCTGAAGCTTACACTTTTTACAGTACTTTCGCAACACATCTTATTGTATCTTAACCTCCACATCCCTAGTCTTTTTATTTTCCTTATCAACAATTTCCATAGTCACAAAATCTGGGAGATCAGCAACTAGATCAACTAAAACCTTAACCCTAGCACAACTAGGTCAAGTTTTATTGATCATAGCCATATTCAATTGTAATAGCTTACCTATAGCAGATGCCAGTGAAAACAAAGATTATTTAACAAAAAAAGTAGGTAACAGATGTGGAAAGGAAATCTATGCCATTGCTTTAGTTGTTTCTTCCTCCACCTTAAACATTGGATCATATATCAATGGCCTCATCGGATAATAATATCCATCCTTTGAGTGAATGTTATGAACTCCTTTAGATGTCATCCTAATAAAATCTTTCAAATGATCGAATCTCATTAGAATATGACGATGTCTAAATAAACCAATTCTACAATCACCTTTGACCCCACATTGTTTAGGATTTTGTACTCCGAATTCTTCCAACTCCAGCCAACCATGAGAGAACTTGCCCACAACTGCATAATCGAGTTCTTCAATGGAGTTCATGCGTAAAACTTCAGCCTCCGTCCATCTAACCACTCTCTTACCATCTTTTAACTCCACAGGTTTGATCTCTATAGGTTCAACATCATTCTTAGATGTTTGCATGTTCATGTTCATCTATTGTGAATTAACAAGAGTTGTGTAAGTTAGGGTTTTGTCTAGGGTTTTGCCTATGTTGACCACTGGGGTAGGGTTTGTATTCATATCTGCGGAGGGATTTAGTGGAGAAAATTGAGAACAAGAGGCAATTGATATATGACCACTGGCCGATGGTGGTTGGCCGTCGGCCACCGTCATCAAAGTATGGTTCACTCTTTTTAGGATTTTGCATAGAGAGACGAGACACCGATATGCATTTAACCTAACCCTATTTTCAACTATTCGTCAAAGATTTTTCACTTTAAGGTTCTAATCCTCATAAGTCACAATAAAACTCGCCCGATTACCTCAGGAATCGTGTGGCCCATTTTCGTGGGTAAAAATCATACTAACAGGGCTCATGGAAGGGTCAACGGGGACAAATGGGTCAAAAGTACAATTACGAATAAATAGATAATTATATCAGACACCAATTAAACAACCGTTCATCCTCGAACGACAAAGGAAAGAAACTGAGGAAAAGTACCTGAGTCGATAAATAATTGCGGATATCTAGTACACATATCGGACTCGGTCTCCATGTGGCCTCCTCAACTAAACGGTGCTTCCATTGCACCTTAACTGAAGCTATCTCTTTTGATCTCAACTTTCTCACTTGCCTATCCATAGATCACTATAGGCTCTTCCTCATAAGACAAATTCTCATCAAGCAACACAGAGTCCTAATGAATGATATAAGAACCGTCTGAATGGTATCTCTTCAAAGATGGAAATATGAAATACCAGAAGAACACCTAATAAGCCTGGTGGCAAAGCTAACTCATAAGGCACTGCACTAACACGACGAAGAATCTAAAATAGGCCAATGTACCTAGGGCTCAACTTGCCCTTCTTCCAAAATCACATAACACCTTTCATAGGTGAAATCTTCAAAAGAACCTACTCACCTTCCATAAACTCCAAATCTCAAACCTTCCGATCTACATACACCATTTGCTTACTCTGAGCTGCCAGAAGCTTTTCTTGAATCAACTTCACTTTGTCCAAAGACTCCCTTAGAAAATTCGTACCCCAAGGTCGCACCTCAAATGCATCAAACTACCCAATCGGAGAACGATGCCTCCTACCATATAAAGCCTCGAATGGCGCTATATCAATAGTCGAATAGTAGTTGATGTTGTATGAGAACTTTGCCAATGGTAAGAATTGGTCCTAATGACCACCAAAGTCAATAACACAAGCCCTCAACATATCCTCAAGCACCTGAATAGTCCTCTCGGACTGATCATCGGTCTGTGGATGAAATGCGGTGCTAAGATCTAACTGAGTACCCAACTCATTCTGCAAAGTCTTCCAGAAATGAGAGGTAAACTGAGTACCTCGGCTTGAAATAATGGAAATAGGAACCCCATGCAATCCCACAAGTCTTGGCCAATTTCTTTACATTATAAGTAATCTGGACTAGAATGAAATGCGTAGACTTAATCAACCTATCCACAATCACCCAAATCAAATCATATCCAAAATGACCCAAATCAAATCATACTTACCCAAGGTCTTCAGAAGACCCACAACAAAATCTAGGGCTATGCTTTCCCACTTCCACTCGAGAGTAGCATCCTCTGAAGCACACCGCCAAGTCTCTGGTGTCATACTAAACTTGCTGGAAATTCAAACATTGAGTGACGACATCTGCAATATCTCTCTTCATCCTGCCCCACTAGTAATGCTGTCTCAAATTACGATATATCTTGATCTCACGCGGATGAATAGAATATCTGGAGCTATGAGCCTCCTCTAATATCAAGTGAATCAGACCACCCACATGAGAAACGCACACATGTCCCTTGATCCTTAAGACCCCTTCATCATCAAGCATGGCCTCCTTGGCCTCACCACTCAACACTTTATCACGAATCATACACAACTTAGCATCATCAAACTGCTGTGCCCTGATCTGCTCCAAAAGAGACGGCCTCACCTTAACACATGCTAAAACCCTGACTGGATCCAAAATATCAAGTCATACAAGACTGTTAGCCTTTTTCTGAACCTCCATGGCTAAAGGACGCTCCATAGCAATCAACCGAGCTAAACTGCCCATACTCACTGCCTTTTAGCTTAATGCATCAGCTACCACATTAGCTTTTCCCGGATGGTATAAAATGGTGATATCATAATCCTTAAGTAGCTCCATCCATCTACGCTATCTAGAATTGAGATCCCTCTAGTTGAACACATGTTGTAGACTGCGGTGATCGATTAATACCTCACAATGGACCCCATACAAGTAATGCCTCCAAATATTCAAAGCCAAGACTACCACTAACAACTTCAAATCATGAGTAGGGTAGTTCTTCTCATGAATCTTCAACTGCCTAGAAGCATAAGCAATAACCTTGCCTTCTTACATCAACATGGTGCCCAAACCAACACGCGACGCATCACAATACACGGAGAAATCCTTACCCTCCACGGGTAATGCCAAAATTGGGGATGTAGTCAACAAGGTCTTGAGATTTTGAAAGCTCTCTTCACGGGCATCGGGCCACTGGAAAGGTACCTCCTTTTGAGTCAATCAAGTCAAGTGAAAAGCAATTGAAGAAAACCCTTTCACAAATCGACGGTAGTAACTCCTCAAACCCACAAAGCTACGAATCTCAGCCACTGAAGTGGGCCTCGCCCAATCTCTAACAGCCTCAATCTTCTTGGGATAAACCATAATCCCATCTTTTAACACCACGTGGCTCATGAATATCATAGAATCAAGCCAAAACTCACACTTATAAAACTTGGCATAAAGCTTCTTTTCCTTCAACAAACCAAGAACAATCATCAAATAACGCTCATGATCTTCCTAGCTTCGCGAATACACCAAAATATCATCAATGAAACTATGAGGAAGGAATCTAGGTATGGCTTGAAAATGCCATTCATCAAATCCATGAAAGCTGTCAGGCATTCGTAAGCCCAAACAACATAACAGGGAACTCGTATTGACCATAACGAGTCCTAAAGGACTTCTTTGGAATATCCTCAACCCAAATCTTCAGTTAGTGATAACCTAACCTCAAATCAATCTTGGAGAACACTGAAGCACCCTGAAGCTTGTCGAACAAATCATCAATATGGGGAATAAGATACTTATTTTGAATGGTGACCTTGTTCAACTGGTGGTAATCAATATATATCCGCATCGACCCATCTTTTTTCTTCACAAAAAACACAAGAGAGCCCCAAGGGGAGACACTCAGTCTAATGAAACCCTTACTCAGAAGATCTTGCAATTGCTCATTTAACTCTCTCAAATCGGCCAATGCTATCCTATATGGCGGAATGGAAATAGGGCGACTGCTCGGCTCTAGATCAGTGCAGAAGTCAATGTCACGATCGGGTGGCATACCCGATAAATCTGTAAAGAACACCTCCGTGAACTAGCCCATAATAGGCACAGACTCAAGTGAGGGAATGTCAAAACTGGTATCACGAATATGGGCCAAGTAAGCCAAACATTCTTTATCAACTAACTTCTTCGCTCGGAGGTAGGAAATAATCTTCTTCGGGGCGAGACTAGGAGTACTCCGCCACTCAAGTCTAGGAATACCCGCCATGGCTAATAACTGTCTTGGTGTGATAGTCTAAGATCTCATGGTAAAGGGACAACCAACTCATGCCCAAAATGATGTCAAAATCTATCATATCTAGAATCACCAAATTTACCCATGTGTCATAACCCATAAAGGTAACTAAACGGGATCGATAGACTCGATCAACCACTGTCAAATCTCCAACCGAAGTACACATGTGAACAGGTACGTCGAGTCGATCACAAACCAAATCCTAACCCACAAAATGATAAACAAACACATAACAAAAAGTAGACCCTGGATCAAATAAGACCAAAGCAGCCCAGTGACAAACAAAAATGGTACCTATGATAACAACATCTAATGCTTCAGCCTCCGACCTGCCAGGAAAAGTGTAACAATAGGCACCACCACGGCACTCTGGTCGGATTGAGCTCCTTCTCTGGAAGCCTAAGAACCACCCCTACCTGACTGATAACCACTAGGACTGCGAACCACCTTAGCCTATCTTAGCACCGCTTCTACTAGAAGAACCACCTTGGCTACCAGAAGATGCCAGAGTACTAGGAGTCTAGAATCTGGAACCTTCTACTAGGGCACTCTCTAGAAATATGCCCGGTATCACCACATGCATAGCAAGCTCTAGATGGCGGGGGCTAAAACACTGAAGCTGAAGAACCGGTGTAACCTTATCGATCGGCTAGCCGAGAATAAGAGCCTCTACAAACCTGCCCTGAACTATACCCACTCTACCTCGAAGGATCACTTGAAGAAGTCTGTAGCGCTGGCTGAATAGGGTGGCTGGAATGTGACTGATAAGGTCTAGATAACTGGCCCCCACCTCTAAAAGCCGTCACATTGTAGCTACCATACTAACGGAGCTTTTTATCACTACCCTCACTATGGGCTCGGGCCCTAGCTGACTCAATACTGGCGGCATGGTCTACCACGGACTGAAAAGGAAGCATCTATGGTGACAAGCTAAAGACACGTTACATGTAACGGAAGTACCAGTTCCCCCATAGATCTCCTGACTCTCTCTGTCTGGGTAGGAATCAACTGTGTAGTATAACGCGCCAAGGACAGGAATCAAGCCTCATACACAGATACAGACATACCTCTCTACTGTAGGTGGATAAACCCATCTATCCTCTGGTCCCTCAATGTATGGGGAACGTATTTCTCTATAAATTCCTGATAAAACTGCGCCCAAGATAGTGGAGGCGACCCAACTGGCCGACAATCAATGAAGGACCTCCACGAAGTCTTCGTGTCCCCATGCAACTAATAGAACACCTAGTCAACCCCATGGGACCTAACAATCCCCATCTTATACAATCTCTCATGTATGTGTACCACAAACTTATACGCATCCTCACTCGGTGTACTGAAGAATGTGGTTCCATTTTTAAAAATCTACTAATTAGCTCCTGATCTCCACTTGTCATAACTGGCCCAGAAACAGGCCTAGGAGCACCAACAAGTACTCGAATCCCATCAATTCGAGGGGCCATGGCAGCAGTAGATTGCATCCCTAGACTTTGGCCCTGCTCAAGAGTCTGCGCTCTTGCTCTAGTCTGCGATACTAGTGGAGTGGCGGTACCACCTATGGCATGCTGTCCATCAAAATGTAGCAGAATACGAGTCATGGTGTCCTGAAGCACCGTAGTAGAAATCACCTCAGGATGAGTCTGAGTTGGTCCCAGCCCTTCCTCAACTGCATGCTCACATGCAGGCTGGCGTTTTGGCTCTGGAGATGCTAATCTAGCATGCCTCTGACTAGCCGTAGGGGCCCCGCCCCTGGATGGTGCGGCACCACATCCTCTGGCACCTTAATGGCGAGCTCGGTCACCTCATCCCTAGTAATGGTAGCACGTGTCCTCACTATCTCTGAGAAAGTAGAAGTGAATCAGATACCAATTCGAATAAAGTAGCACGAAAGAATGAAAGAATTCAAAATTTACTAAATGTACTATAGCCTCTCGCAGATATGTACAGAGCTCATCGTACTGCTCCGCAAGACTCTACTAGACATGCTCTTGTACTTATAGACCAGGTAACCTAGGGCTCTGATGCCAACTTGTCACGATCCAGCTCATGGGTTGAGCCGACACCCACACTAACCCATATGGTAGGTGAATCCTTCCCTTATTCAACGACCAACACAAACAAAAGTAAGTAAATAAGAAGATAAAATAGTCTCAAATCATAAATAACTAAATATACGGAATAGTACAACATAAATCCCTGGATCTAGTCAGAATAGTACAAGAGCAACTAAATACATAAATCTAGAAATACAAGTCTGAATAATAAATCTATCTCAGAATAAGAAATAAAGGCAGTAGGATAGAAGAGTCTTTGGGCAGCGAGATCCATAAAAAGCTCACCCTGGTCACTCTAAGCCGAGCCTCGGGATCACTAACGAGGTGCGGAGGAGGGGCCTGCTACGAACTCTGTACTCGTAAAAAAGAGTACAGCAAGATAGTATCAGTACAAACACCATGTACAAGTAGGTATTATAGGCCAACAATAGTTAGATAACATATATAAAGAAAGGAACTGAAAGATAGGCATGCGAGCAGTCAAGTACAATCATAACATAGTCCAAGATCGAACAACGAGGTGATATACCAAAGCAAAATCAAATGATATATATATATATATATATATATATATATATATATATATATATATATATATATATATATATATATATATATATATATATATATAAATGAGATAAATGAGTGCATATGCAATGCAATGAGATGAACCATCCAACTCTCTGTCTCCGTACACATATGCTACGGATGGACATCCTCCACGTCTCGATAGTCATGACCCATGGGGGACCCGCGAAGTCCATGTACTAGTCACTCCATACACAGCCTAGAGGTGACTTCCACAACACAAGTCACTCCACACACAGCCCAGAGGTGGCTTCCATGTCAAACTGTCCATAATCTCATATGTTCCTTTCTCACTTACACCAGCAGTACCAACCACTCAATGCATCATATAAAATGAGTATGAATGCAAAGCAAGATATCAATCTCAAGTGTAATTATATCAAATCTCAATCGTGCCTCTACATAAGCCCATATCACAATATCAATACCAAATCAAGTTCTCTTCCCTATCCATGATAAATGCCAAGATAAGTGAGAGACGAACGTATCACAACAACAACATGACAAATAAGAAACAAGCCCAACATCACACATATGGCAATAAGCCAAATCATGATAAACGAGGCGACAAACCAACAAAGTCATCAACAATACCAACCTAAGAATATCCATCCCAACTACATACCCGAAGGCTTAACATGATTTCTCCGTCAATGAGTAACTCCTACATATGCTTCGCTAATTGAAGTCTAACCGAAAGATAAGCTGTAAACTACCTCAATGCCAAGTTGGTGCCACGAACCTTCAAATTTGAGCCTTTCCCTTCCGAAGAGCCTCCGAATACTCATAGTCACTATCGGAATCTAAGTTAGAAATAGGGAATACCGGTGCCCATATACATTCGAATAAAAAATAAACTAAGAAAGAGAGGGGAAATCGAGCCCACAAGGGTAAAACGAGTATTCAAAAGTGGAATTGGTGACCCAACATTCTAGAAGGTCAATTCCACTCTCCAATTGCTAATCAAGCTCAATTATTGATCAATTTCATCATTCAAGAGAAAACCCCCATCTTTGGCATAAACCCTAATTTTTCATAATTAATTTCTCAACTCAAATCAGAGATTCAAGCTTATTAGTACTATTTAGTGATAATTTCTTGCTTAGCTTAGACAAATCCATCATTAATCTCACATTCATAGCCTAATATTCAATTAACAAGTTTGAGATTAAGACTCATCTTTCCCAACTAGCTTCCGGATTTCACCTTAGATTTCAAGCTTAGGAAGGTAAATAATCAAGAATAGGGTAGAAGAGACTTACCCCAAGATGAATACATTCAAAAAACACTTCAAATCGTCCTTGAGTCACTTCAAATCGTCCTTGAGTCACTTGAAGAATTAATTTTGGGAATGGGAAATAAATGGTTCGAATTAGGCATTTAATGACTCTGATTCAAAGATCTTCCGCTTGAGGCAGAGGACTATCCGCTTGGGTGTATTTCAGTAAAACAACATAACTTCCGCCCTTGCAGACCAAGCCTCGGCGCGGGTCCACTGGGGCGAGACACCAAAAACCAGTGAAATTCTGTTTTTTCACCAAGTTAACCCCAAATCCCGACATCCACCTGAGACCTCCCAAATACAAAACAGATATGCAAACATACATAAAAACAAATTACGAACTCACTCATGGTCTCTAAATTCCCATCGGAAGTCTATTTGACCGGGTCAAACCTTCACGGCCAAAAATCAACTTTCCAACCCTTAGCACAAAACGCTCTTGGGTTCCTCGAGAACCAAACTAAATGCCCCACTAAGTCATAATCAACCCTCCAAACTTCACGGAATCGATGATTTCTGATAAAGGACCATTAATCCAATAGTCAACTATTGATCAAAGGTTTTTCACTTTAAGGTTCTAATTATCATAACTCACAAGAAAACTCACCCGATTTCCTCGGGAACTATGTCGCCTATCCCCGGGGGTCAAAATCATACTAACAGGGCTCGAAGAAAGGTCAACGGGGGCAACTGGGTCAAAAGTGCAATAACGACCAAACAGGTCGTTACCGATTGTCACAACATAAAATATTAGAGGGTTGAATCAGACCTTGAAATAGAAAGAGTTAAAGATATTTTTGTAAAAAGTATAAGATTGATATTATAGGGTGCTTAAGAAACAAGAATAAAGGAACACAAGTGTCAAAATATTCTGAGGAAATTATCTCAAGAATGGAATCACTGCTGCAACTACCCCATGGCCTATAATGGGAGGGTATGGCTTCTATGGAAACCTCATGTATGCATATTTTATCCATCACTAAGTAGTGCATACATTGCAAGGTGGATACTAGTGTGTTCTCTGCCTATCTCACTGTAATCTATGCAAAGATTGAAGCACAACAAATGCAATAGTTATGGAAGGATCTCACTCAATATGTAAATACTATTCAAAGGTCTTGGCTCATTACTGGGGATTTCAACACAATACTCTCTTCAGAGGATAGGCTTGGCTCACTAGTCATTGTTGCTGAAACTTAAGATTTTATGGATTATGTTGATATTTTGAAACTCACCCCCTTAAAGTAAACAGGTTGGCATTTCACATTCTGCAACAAGCAGCAGGACAACACTAGTGTATACTCTAAAATTGACTGAGCCCTAGGCAACTTCCAATGACTTTAATCATATGGGCATGTGGAAGCTGAATTTCTGAACCCAGGGGGCTCTTATCACTCTCCAATGCTTATCCACTGCTGCCCTCTTGTAAATACCCACCCTAAGCCATTCAAGATGTTCACTACTGTCATGAACAACTAGGACTTTTCCAGTATTTATCCTCTGTGTGGACTCAAAACCATGATTGTACTGCTATGCTCAACTTATGGATGAAATTGAAGAGTTTGAAGGAGATATTAAAGGGACTCAATTCTTATCTTTCTTCTTACAACCAGTGGTTACAACATACTACGCAATCTCTAGAGATATTTCAGACAGCTCTTGCAGCCCAACCTTTAGAACAGTTGTTGATCGATCAAAAAACACCTTTTGACAGAGATCTTAAAGTGGAGTAGTGTGGAGGAGAAAGCACTTAGAAAGAAATTCATGGCTACTTGGATCACTTGTGGAGATGCCAACACTAAGTATTTTCATGCCCAATGCAAAATCAGGGCTAGCAAGAATATAATTACCTCTCTCTATGATGCTGCTGGTGTTAAACTCAGTGATCCTTATCAGGTTGAGGCAGAATTTATGGCATTTGTCACCTACTTGGTGGGAGTTTCTGCTGTTGAACTACCCTATCCAAACTCAGTGACAATCAGAAGGACCATGCCTAGCCTACCAACAAAAGTATGAATTGATTAGATTTGTTACTGATCAAAAAGAGCTTAATGCTATAAAGGACATGCCCCATGACAAAGGCCCAAGGTGTAGATAGATATCATATTGAGTTCTTTACCAAGAATTGGGATGTTGTTAAAGCTGATACACTTAGATCTGTTAAAGAGTTCTTCCATTCTGACAAAATTCTTAAATCTTTTAGTGGCATTGCTGTTACCGTGGTGCAAAATATTGCCACTCTTACTCAGGTTAAGGATAATAGGACAATAGCCTGCTGTACCACATTCTATAAAATCATCACCAAGGTCCAAACAACCAGAGTCAAGGGTGTCATTAGCACCATTATTAGTCTTTCTCAGCCAACATTTATATAGGGTAAGAGCATCATAGATAACATCATGTTCAGTCACGAGCTATTTAAATTATTCAAGAATGGGGTTATCTCCTAGACGTGTCATGAAAATAGAATTGAGAAAGGCGTATGACTCCATTAAGTGGAGTTTCTTAAAGAATATGATGGCTCAACTATAAGTTTCCCTTATAAATTTATTATGTGCGTAATGGAATGCATATCCTCAGTGACCTCTTGCTTAGTAATCAATGGTGGACTATCAAAGCCATTCAAAGGAAAAAGGATGGATCAGGTAGGGTGACCCTATGTCACCCTATTTGTTTGTCATAAAAATGGAGTACCTACAGAAAGAGCTGAATCTACTGGCCACCAATTAGCTCTGTAAATTCCACCCCAGATGTAAGAGATTGGGTGTCATCCATATATGTTTTGATGATGATCTCTTAATGTTCTGTAAAGCTGAATTTGCCTTGTACTAAGAGACTACAAGAGGCTTTTACTAGGTTTTTAGCTGCCTCACAGTTGCAGGCAAATGTGGACAAAAGCTCAATTTAAATGTCGGGAGTCCAGCCTGATCTGAAAAAAGAAACCTTTAACACACTAGGGTTTATTGAAGGGATACTACCTTTCAAATACCTAGGAGTTCCACTCCCTTACATAAAACTGTCCATAGCTTAGTATCTTCCCTTAGTGGAAAAGAATACAGATAGGGTTAGGTGTTGGTCCTCTAAACTACTATCTTATACAAGTAGACTATAGCTGACTACCATTGTGCTCTTTGGCATGCAGACATATTGAGCTCAAATTTTTTTTCTGCCAAAGAAAGTCATGAAAATGATTGAGAGAGTATGTAGATCTTTCTTATGGGCTGGTTCTACTTCCATCTAAAAAAATAAAAAAATAAAGCCTTGATTTCCTGGGAGAAAACCTGTATTCCTAAAGTTGCATGTGGGCAAAATATGATAAATCTTTGCCTTTGGAATAGGGCAGTCATAGTGAAGAAACTCATGTCCTTAGCTGAGAAAAAAACCATCTTTGGATTAAATGGGTTTAGAGGCGGATGTAGCATTATAATTTGGGGTTCAATTGAACCCCAAACTTTTGATGCGGTGTACAAATTTATATGTAAAAATTTACTAAATTTACAATAAATAGTAGATATGAACTCATAACTTTAAAAATATAATGGTTCAATGCTAAAAAATTTAAAAGGTTGAACCCCAAGAGTTTAAATCCTAGATCCGCCTCTGAATGGGTTCATAGTTATTATATAAAACAGTCCATTGTTGATTCTTGTAACATCCCTAGTAATGCTACACGGATTGTGAGAAAGATTATTGAGGCTAGGAAGTATGTCATGCAGTCAACTACACTATAGGGTGACTTCTACATTTATCTAGAATCAAGACTTTTCTATCAAAAATAAATACCTCTCATTGGTTCACTCTATCAGAACAGTAGTGGATCCAGAATTTACTCAAGGTGTTCGGAAAAATAACTGGATCACTTGACTTATATTTTTGCATTTGTTCAGGGTGTTCAAAAGTTAGTATATGTACATGAACACAGAAAATTTACTTTAATTATACACTATAATTTTTTGCTCAGGGTGTTCGGGTGAAGACCCTGGGCTGTGACTAAATCCGCCCCTGTATCAGAAAGTACCCTGGAAGAGAATCATCTTGCACCCCAACATTCATCCTAGGCACATGTTCACTCTTTAGTTGGCAGTGTTGAGCAGACTAGCCACTGTTGACAGGCTTCTCAAAATTGGGATTCAGATCCCTTCGACTTGCGCCTTCTGCAGCTTAACATTAATGATTCTTGACCACCTGTATTGTCCTGTCACCAGGAGCTTATGGGAAAGACCGTTAGTGTGGCTGGGAGTTCAAAAATAATTGGGGATTGGCAAAGTGAAGTACTATAGGCCTGTTCTTGGGCAAAGCAGAAATGTGGACAGGGAGCAATCATCAACTGTGTGTGCATCTATCTTGAGAGAAAGAAATGGCATCATATTTCAGAAGAGCATTTTTTTAGGCTGACTGGGTTTGCAGAGAAATTGCAATCCACATCCACCCTCAAGGATGAAAACTCAGAAAATGGCTTTATCCACTGGAATGCTCAATTCCATCCTAGAAGTACTTGCTTGTGACTTGCTGAGTTCCTTCTCCGTTAGTTTTGTTATTTGTTAGCCTTTACTTTTGATGTTTAGACTTGAGTTTGTAATAGCTTTGATTTTGTATCAGTTTTGAGTTGATTTTGTAAGCTCTCATTGCAGAGCCAGTTTTTTAGTCTTGAGAAATCGGTAGTTTGTGCCTATTTGGATTTGTAACTCTCACTTTTGGTTATAATTGAAATCATTCATTTACCAAAAAAATCGAAAAAAGATTTCCAATGCACTATGCAGGATGAACAGGCTCAAAATTTTCAAACAAATTATAACAATTTACTTGAAGTACTGGAAAATTTTGAAGTCATTTGTTACTCATTCTTAAGATCATGGTTATTCTTTAGGGCTTTACAAGAATATTTATGCGGTTTACCGGAGATGGGAAATCACTTCATATTAGGTGAAAGTTTGACTGGTCATGGACATTAAGGGGAAAAAAAAAAAAGACATTGGATACTTGTAGTTTTAAATGTATCATTTTGTGATAATAAAATGATATGTAAAATGTAAAGTTTAAAGAGTTGATTTCTTACATGATCATGCAACCAATGACAATTATTTAAGAAAGTCATTTTTGTTTGTTTTGTAATAGAAAACTAACTCAGTTATTGTCAGTTCATCTACAAAGTCACTCAACTAATTCAAGTGATATTGGTAGATATTGTTGACGTGAGATTTTGTTTTAAGCCAAACTCTTAAAAAACAAAACACTATCCATTTTAACTATATATATTCAACCTATTTAAGTTTAGTGTGTCGAAAAAGTGGAGCGCGCCAATTTACTGGTTAAAATAGATAACTTTTTATTTCTAAAAAGTTTGGCTTAACAAAATTCCACCTCAACAATATCTATCAGAAATATTACCTAAATTAATTGAATGATTTTATAGGTGAAAATGGTAATAATTAAGTGACTTTTCTATTACAAAAGAGAAAAGTTACGTTTTAAGATAAATACCAGCAGTTGAGTGACTACTGAAAAATATCAAAGTTTAAAAGTTAGATGTACTCATAGGAATGTATGTAAGGAAATAGTGTCAAATAAACTGAAACAAAGTGTAAAATCTTTTGACAACGTGCAGAAAATGAACAAAAATCTCAATAAGCTTGACAGTTGACACTTGACATTATGACCATGTGATCTGATCCTTCAATTTCATCCACTTCATCTGCCGGATTTACATCCAATCGTTCAAAGGGTCCTTTGGGGCCACCTTATGATACAACTAATTTCTAAAATCAAAACTTAGAAATTCATTTTCAATCTTCCAAGTAAGCCCGTCAACCGGTTCGGTTAAACCGGTTAAAATAGGAACCGGACCGGTAAAAACCAGAACCGGAACCGGTAGAACCGGTTCCGGTTAACCGTTAATTTTTTTACCGGTAAAACCGAACCGGACCGGTTTAACCGGTTAAATTAAAAAAAAAAATTTAAATTTAAATTTGGCTATCGTAAGTTCAAATCAACCTGGGTTGCTTGAACCGTTAAAATCGAATCGACATTAAAAATCGGAACGGTAGAGAAATTAACCGTTTTCGGTTAATCGTTAATTCTTTTTACCGGTCCGGTTCCCATTTTTTTTTGAAATCAAACCGGACCGGTTTAACCCGGTTAAATTAATTTTATTTTTTTTTTTTTTAACAAATGTTGGTTAATGGCGAAATTGGACCATTGGCACTAGTCCATTTGCAAAAATGGTCGTTGCCAAATGCATCAAATACTTAATTTTTGGCCCCCCAACCCCCCAAACTTTTTTTTTAACACTTTAACCCATCCCTCACCCCTATATAAACCCTTCTTCATTTTCATTTTAATTCACACCAATTCACTTTTCTCTTTCTCTCAAATCTCAATCTCTCAATTATAGTTACTTTGCAATAATTAGTCACTTTATATTTCTCTCAAATAAATATTACAAAGTCTTATTATAGTTTCAATTATTAATTTTGCAATTATAATATTGTTGGTGGAGTTGGTGATTTTGCAACAATCGAAGTAACTTTGGTGGATTTGCAATTCTAGCCGCCTTCACTTTGTTGGAAATTAATCCGGCAATTTGGTACCTTCGTTCCAACTCTATCTTTATTTTTCGCAATTTAATTCTAGCAATTTATTTTTCGCAATTTAATTTACGCAATTTAATTTGTTGTGATTTATTTGATTGTTATTTAAATTAATTCTATTTAATAATGTCAAAGAGATTAAGACGTGGTGCCGTAGTAGTAGTGGTATTGTTAGGCGTGGGCTTAATGAGGAAACATTTGTGGAAGAAACACCTAATTTATGTATTGATGTTGGAGGAAATAATCCACTTTTTTAGGTCATGAGGCAATGCAACAACATTTTACCGACACTTCTAATGAAGACTTAGATGATGATGATGAAACACAACCCCCGAAAATCTCATAGGAGATACATGTCCTGCACAATCACATACACAAGACAAACCGCCTAGAACTCGTAAGCCAACAGCTAAAGTTTGGAAATTTATGACTAAGAATAGGGAAAATCAATCAGCTACATGTACCCTATGTGGACAAGTATTTAGTTTTAAGTAAGGAACTGGTAAGGATGGTGGAACGGGTACACTAAATGGTCATATGAGAACCAAACATATGGATGTTTGGGGAGAGCAAACGGGTTCAAATGTGGGGGGGATTCAAATGACGATAGACCCATGAACCGGTAGGAATTTTAAGTATGACAAGAAAAAAGAGCGTGTAGAAATAGCTAAAATGGTAGCTTATGATTGTTTACCATTTTCCTTTCCATCGGGTATGGGGTTTGTTACTTACATTCAACGTTTTATAATCCGTTATTTGAGGGTATTCCTAGAAGTACTTGTAGAGCCGATGTTATAGATTTGTTTAAAAAATATAGATTTTATTTGCGCCATGTATTTAATTCTTTAAATTGTAATGTTTGTCTTACCGCCGATTTGGGTCTTAGTCTTAACAAGTTAGATTTTTTTGCTATTACATGTCATTGGGTTGATGACAATCCGGGTTATACAAAAAAAGAATTATAGCTTTTTTATATGATGAAGGAAAAGGTCGTCACGATGAAAAATTTTTAGCGGATTCAATGTCTACTATTATGAGATTTTTTAACGATTATAGAAAAACACTTTGTATTGCTTTAGATAATGCTTCTAATAATACAAAGGCGATTGGTCTTTTAAAGAGAGAATTAAACCCTCCCCTAAAAATATTTTTCATGTGAGATGTAGTTGTCACATTTTAAATTTAATTGTTAAAGATGGTCTTGACTATTTTGACGATTCTATTCAAAAAGTTAGAAATGCGGTTGCGTTTTTTTTTGTAATGCTAATAGGGGAAGAATTAGAGATTTTAAGAATGCTTGTGTGGAAAATAACCTTAGACCTAGGAAAATTCAAGTAGAAATTGAGACTAGGTGGAACTACACTTACATTATGCTACAACAAGCATATGAGTATAGGATTCCCATACAACAAATTCACAACAAATATAATACTTGATAGTGATTATTGGTTAAATTTTTCGCATTGGGAAGATGTTAAAGAATGTGTTGAGCTCTTAGAAAATTTTTATAATACAACTCTTGCTTTTCTAGACAATTCTATCCCACGGTAACCGAAATTTTAGCCTACTTAGCGGAAATAGCTAGAGTTTTACAAGAGTATAAACATAAACTCGGTTATCAAGTGTCTATTTTTGAAATGATAATCAAATTTAAGAAGTATTTTTTTCCCATCCCAACTTTATTTATATTGGGTTCTCTTTTAAATCCTTGTTTAAAAATGTCTTATACTAAAAATTTGGTTGGTCAAATTTATACATTTTTAGAAATTGAAGCGGGAGTTCAACCATCTTTAGCTGAAGCCGAACTCACTATTGATGATGAGTTTAGAAAAAATTTTACTCATTATTGTAGTTTGGAAGAACGTGCTACACCCGTTGCTCCACGCCCTACTACTTCTCAGAGTAGCAAAAAGGGCTTGTCGGGTTTAAAAGTTTTACATTCACAGCCAACTTCTTCTTCTAGTGCAAACTTTGATGAATATAACTTTTATTTGATGCAACCAAATGTGGATATCAAGGAACTGGATGACTTGGACGTCTTAGCATGGTGGAAAAAGTACAAGGCAAGTTATCCGATACTCTCAAGAATGGCTCGAGATATCCTTACGGTTCAAGTATCAACCGTGGCTTCGGAGAGCGCATTTAGCCAAGGAAGACAGCAAATTGGAGACCATAGACATTCATTATCCGGCTTTAGCTTGCAAGTACTAGTGTGCATTCGCGATTGGATTAGATCGGAGCGACGCAACCAAAACTTAGAAGCGGA
The DNA here is from genome assembly GCF_029784015.1 of Lycium ferocissimum. Lineage (NCBI taxonomy): Eukaryota > Viridiplantae > Streptophyta > Magnoliopsida > Solanales > Solanaceae > Lycium > Lycium ferocissimum. The sequence goes on from NC_081346.1 coordinate 55,243,145, forward strand.
GGAAGGCGAAGAGGAAGAAATTGAAGATTTGATAGCTAGTGGACCGGACCAAATGGAAGACTTTGAAGATATTCCCATGACCGAATATAATGTGGAGGAAATTAACGAAATGGTTCAAAATTGGTGATTTTATTATTCGACTATTTCTATACTACTCATGTATTATTTGTAAGTTAAAAAAAATTACAACTTGCAAATAAATGTTATCCAAGAATGAATAAAATATATGACTCATTGAGATTTCTTCTATTTACTTGTGTTCATATTTTTACTTTTATAAAGTTAGGAATATACCTAAAATATACTAAGAATATACTTAAATTAAAAATTAGAAAGTTATATACTTGAAAAATAACTAAAATATACTAAGAATATACTTATAATATATAGTATATATATATATATATATATATATATATATAACTAAAATAACTAAAAAATATATATTAAGTTATATATAACTTAAACATATTTATATATATTAAGTTATATAACCTAAGTATACCGATACATATATTGATATATATATAAGTATATATATATAATATATATATATATATATATATATATATATATATATATATATATATATATATATATATATATATATATACGTATATACAAATTTATAAACTTAGAAAACAATTAAGCTATAAATAACATAAGTTATAATATAAGTTATAAGTATATATAGTATATATATATATATATATATATATATATATATATATATATGTAACCTACGTATATTGATATATATACATATATTCTTACTATATTTTAGGTATATGTAGTATATAGTGTTAACTTAAGCATATAACTTAATATATATATGTATACACGTATATTCGTATTCTTTAATTCTTCTTCTTTGCCGTTAGTCGATAAATATTTAAACTTTACTTATAAACTTGTATAACATATGTAAATATACCTACAATATACTAATAAATACTATAATATATATATATATATATATAATACAAAAAAAAAAAAAAAAGGTTTTGAAGGTTTTTAACCGGACCGGTTCCGGTTTGAGGTTTCAAGCGATAAACCGAACCGGTTAAACGGTTCCGGTTTTTTAACCGAAACAAAGCCGGTTCCCTAACCGGTTACCGGTCCGGTCGGTTAAACCGGTTAACAGGCTTACTTCCAAGGGACAAACAATATTTTAAAAGGCAGCCTTGAAACTCGCGTTGCATGGGACTCGCCTCGGAGCGAGACAAGCACAAAACACCTTGGTCGTACATTTGGGGCTCTTGCCTCGCGAGACTTATGCCTCAAGTGTCCACGCAAATGCCATACATGCACCCAACGGCCGACGCATGGCGCCCGTCCAATAATTTTGCAACTGTGTGAATCTTATTTTTCTTAATATTGTTCTATTCATGTTCACGGGATGGACCTTGTGAATTTTGATAATTAAGTGTCAGTGGGTCAGTACATTCTATGATTACTCCGATCCGTTAATGATATGAATTATAGTTTATAAATCTATTAACTTGTTGTCATTAGCCAGGTATAATTGTGTATCCTTTAAGACTAAATTCCATTACTAATTGATTTATCAGCAAATTGCATTTGAGTCAGCTCAGTTGTGATAGTAGCATGAGAGTTTCAATTTGTCAAATCGCTGATCGTTTCAGTCCCATCTTGCTTCATGTTTATTCAATCTTTCATCTATCACCTTAACCTCGTTCCTTCAAACATATACTCCTTATTTACCCACAAGCCAAGGAAAGTGTTGTTATTCCAACACACCAAGTTGAACTAAAATAGTAAAATTCTTTAATTACAGGTATTATAGGTCGTTTATTGATGGAAGAAATTCCAAATACTGAAATTGCAACGAAAGAAAACAAGTGAAAGAACTGAGATCGCCATACAAATGCATCAAATATGTGAATTGTTGCCTCCCTTCTTAGCTATGTGGTCGTGTATAGTTTAAATGAAGTTTTATTCTCAGTCTTACACTTGTTCCCCTTATTCTTCTTAGTAAACAACTATTAACTATAACTACACCAATAACTTAGTATTGAATTAAACTCACTCTTCAGCTTATGACATTACTGCAGGATACTTTATTCTTGGATATGAAATCATAGGCTGAATTAAGCTATAATTATCAAGAAGCTTTTCATACTTGTGAGCAAAGCTCAGAAGAAATTTAAAAAGTTCACGGGGCTTAGACATCATGACCATATGGTCAGAGCGCTGGATCTCTTTCACTTCATCAGGTCGATTTTTTTCAATAATCAACTGTTGATATTTCTTCTTTAGAAGTTTATCTTCAGGAGTCACAACATACGCTCGTCTAATTGATCCATACCTTTTTTTGGAAAGCTCTCCTTAGAAACATCTTCCACACTGTAAAAATATATTTTCCTTACTAGAGTAGTGGCCAGCATCAAATCCTAACACCAAGAACAAAAAATAAATCGATTTAAATCAGTTTCAAATTGCGATTAAGTACTTGAATAGATCTTTAATTTGGATAAACTATTAATAAAATCTTTCAGTAGGTGATGCCTACTAATAATTTTTGGCGAAAGAAGTCACTTTAGACCAGAATAACAAAACATATACGTAGACAATTTCAATTACAATATATATTTGTATTATGATTTGCTTACCTGAAATGGACTCCGCTGGTAAACATTATTTGCCAAGTATTTCGGACCTAGGATGAAGGTAGTCGGAGGATTCGAAGGTCCATTCTCGTATATGACACGATTATCAAGTTGACCTACTACTGCATTGGATAACTGTAACGAACTACATTTAGTTTCAAACATAACAGATCACTCATTATTAAAGTTGGGAATATGAAAAATTGGTACCTCAATGTAGAGAGTGGTTGCATTGATATTTGGACCAGGCATTAGACCAATAAATACAGCAGCTGAAATTTTCTCTGGAAAGGTTTCCATGGCTTTAGAAATAGCAAGTCCACCAAGGCTATGGCCTACAAGAACTACCTTTTTATCTACAGGAAGAGAAGCCATGAACTTCATTAGCGGACTCAAGTATTCAGAAAAATGTGGAATTTCGGGGGCCTGTTTTGGGTTGATTCCTGAAGCACCTAAGTCAAGAGCTGTGACATTATGTCCTGAAGATCTCATCAATGCTATAATTTTGTACCAGGACCAGGCTCCATGGCATGCCTTATGAACTAACACAAAGTGTTTTTTTGTTTTAGGCCTTGATAAGGTTGCATTAGCGAATGGCAAGAGAAGTATTATAACTACTAGACTTGTGACACAAATATTGTTTTTCTCCATATCTTTTATTCTGCTTTTGAAGAATGAATACATAATTTGAACCATTACCGGACAACTTTATAATTCTGGGAGTTTGACTTTTTCTGACTTGCTTCCATGCAGAAGCAACCCCACCTTGGCTATTACTCCCTCCGTTTCAATTTAGATGAACCAATTTGACTGGGCACGACATTTAAGAAAGAGGAAAGACTTTTGAAATTTGTGGTTCAAAATAAGCCTTGAAAATTTGTGTGGCTGTAAATCATTCATAAAGTGAATTTATTTCCAAATTAGAAAAGAGATCATTCATTTTGATACAGACTAAAAAAGAAATAGGTTCAAACAAATTGAAACAGGGGAGTACTTTTTAGGGGGATAGGCTCAGCTCGTAATCCGCGACTTAAGTAGCACAAAAAATAAAAAGTTGAACCAAACTAGTGCAAAAAAAAAAAAAGACATTAGTAGTATTCACGCACGAATTTCGTGCGTGAAAGGACCAAACTGCAAAATTGCAGATTGGGCCTTTCACGCACGAAATCCGTGCGTGAATGGAGGACCATAAACCGGTCCCTCCATCTTCCCCACCACAGACGTCTCCGTCCCCCACCCGCCATTAACCCCAATTTTCAGTGGTCCAACCCCCTTAAAACAATAATTTCGTGTTATTTTTCAATCCAAAACTCAATATTCTTGGTATATTGAAGTGTAGGAACAAGTTTCTAAGGTTGGATTTCGGAATAGAGCGGCGTATAACACATTTCAAAAACTCAAAAAAAGCTTCAATCTAGGTATTTCACTACGAATTTTCTATTACATTGTTAAATATATTATTACCCTAAGCATGGTCATTGTATAACTGTGGTGGATTACTCGTTTTGCTTCTTTTTTTTTTGCGTTTTTGGGCAGTCCGTGCACTGTTGGGACTGCCCATTTTTTCATTTTTTTTTTAATTTGTTTATCTATTGTTAATTAGTTAATTATTTATTGCTTGTTTATTTAGTATTTGTTAATTATTGGATTAGCGACTTAAGTATTTATTAATTGTTAGACTAGCCATTTCAATTGTTAGACTGGCTAATTATTTATTTTATTTTTGTTAAGCCAATTGTTTATTTGTTAATAATTTCTTAATTGTTTCATTAGTTAATTAATTGTTTATTTGTTAAATATACGATAATAATTTATTAATTTTTTGATTAGTTACTTAATTGTTTATTTATTAAATATATTGATAATAACTTGTTAATTATTTGATTTGTTAGTTATTTGTTTATTTATTAATTATTTATACTAATTGTATGCTAACTAATTGTTAATTATTTGACTTATCTTTATATTTTAGGAATGAAAACCCTTAGTTTAGGATTCATAACCCGTAGCTTAGGATTGAAAACCCTTAATATAATTTTCTATAAAAGATTACATAACTAATATTACTTGTTAATGATTTATTTAAAATACGTAAAACAGATGGGCCACCACAATCTTTAATAAAATTTTCGATAAAAGATTACATAACTTCTGAAAGCCCAATTCAGTGGCATTCTAACAATATCCCTTATCTTGATAGCCTGCAGGGTCGTGATGATGCATTTGTCTTCACAAGAGAAGATTATGATAGTCGCTTAAAAACTGGATTGAACCTAAGGATCTCAACAAAGATCGATGCTACCTTGCAAAGGGAATGTTGTTCGCATCCAAAAAAGCTTTGCAACGGGCTGTCAAAATTTATTGTTTTAAGGACATGAGAGAGTTTAAGGTTGATCAATCAACCTCAAAGATATGGAGGCTAGTTTGTAGATGACGGTATCAAGGCTGTGAGTGGTTGCTTCGGGGAATTGTTAAGCCTGATGGTATGTGGGCTATCACAAAATTTCGCGAAAGACACACTTGTGATATGGAAGAAAATCGAGCAGATCATTATAATTTTGATACAAACATGATTTCTCAAGTGTTACTTAAAGACATTGCCGAAACGCCAAGGTAAATTATCCTACCTAGTACATTATATGTCTTATATCAATTGAAAGATTATTACTAAATGTTGTTTGTTTAAACTTGTGCAGGTTCCCCATTAAAGATTGTATTCGAAACGTTCAAGCCGTATATAGTAAAACTATAAGCAACAGAAAGGGATTTCTCGGGCGTAGACGCGCTTTTGAGATGGTCTTTGGAAATTGGCATACTTCTTTTGATCGTGCCAAGGTATATGGCGACTCTACAACATTTTAATCCTGAATCTTGTTGTAGAGTGGCGACTTATAGAGGGTAAAATCTTCAACTTCGTATTTTGGACATTCAAACCATGCATTGATGGTTTTGCTCACTGTAGACCGATTGATATCCATAGATGGTACGCATGTATATGGTGCCTACGACATCAGCTCTAATTGCAATAGGAATGGATGCCAATGGGTCAATATTTCCTCTTGCTTTCGCAATTGCCGCTAACGAGAGCAACGACATGGGGGGATCTTTTTGACCCGTTTGAAAACTCATGTTATTAAGGATCGAAATACCGCATATCGTCTTTGTCTGATCGTCATAAAGGCATATTGCATAATATGGATAATTTACCGGGGTGGCAGCCTCCCTTTGTTTACCATCGCTATTGTTTAAGGCACTTGAAGGCGAATTTGCAATCAACGTTTCACAATGGCACTCTAAACAAATTGATGTGGAGAAGGCTACACGATGGAGCATCGGCAACGAAAATGAGGCCAAAATGGATCTAATCGAGTCGGTGAGTGAATCCATACGTTTGGTTGATGAAGCTCGATGTTGAAAAATGGACGCTTCATGCTTGAGGAAAAAGATGGGGCATGCTCACAACAAACAGCTCGGAGTCTTTCAATGGCTTGCTTCTTTGAAATCTTGCTCGAGGACTACATGTCACCTTGTGGTGAGAATGACTTTCAAGCGTGGTGGAGCGATTTGTTGTAACGACCCGTTTGGTCGTTAGCACTTTTAGGCCTAATATTCCTAAAACACCCTTTTCGTGGTCTAATCTTGCTTTCTATAGTATGCGATAACGGGTGATTCGGTTATTTAATTAACAAGTATGTGAAGTGTGCTTAAGAAATTAATTATGCGTAAATGGTTATTTGATGAACTTAGTGGGAAGTTAATTATTTGATTATGGATTAAGTGGATGAATTATTTTGGATGTCACCCCCCAACGTGGCAGCAACTAGCATGACAAATTTATATATATTGTTATGTGGCATTCTTTAATTAAAGGGATTAGGAGTACACATCATGATTCCATGCGTACACAAGAGGATAAAATATTTGTGCTTTGTAAAAGAGTTGGATTACACATGGTATGTTTTATCATTACATTAAACTAGACATTAAATTAAGGTTTCATTGGTACTATAGTGGAGGACAAAGTGGATGTATGCGGCAACATAAGACTATTGCTATGTATTAGTGGACGTGTGGCCCCACAAATCATGTGTCAAAATCAGATTTTTGCCCATGCTTAGTTGGGGGAACGTGTGAGACCTTCTTGGGCAGCAAAATGGACAAAAAAATTGGGATTAAACTAATGATAAGTGGAGTATTAAGTGGGATTGGCAATAAAAATCTGCCCATTTATTTTAAGCCATAGTTGGCCGTGTAGTAGAGTGGAGTGGTCAAAGAATATTTGACCCAAATGTTGAGTGGGACACTTGTACAACCCTTGTAATGCATACATAAGATAAAAATCTGACTCATTCCACATTACACAATTCATTCTACACATTACAAGTTAGAAATATAGTGATAGAGAGAGAGGGGTCTCGGCTAGAGCTAACCGAGTGAAAGGGTGTTATATTGCTTCAAAAATTCAGTTTTCTCCATCAAATTAACTCCTTACCAAGTGCATAAGAACGTGTAGTAATTGTTGGAAAGAAACAAGAAAGTGTAGCACCTCAATAGAGTTGAAGTTTCGGCCAAGGTGAAGAACAAGATTAAAAGGTAAGAATGCTTATTGTTCTTGTGTTTCATGACGATTTGAATGTATAGTTCATGCACGTTGTTCTTTGGATTGTTGTTGTAGTTGAAGTAGAGAAATGAGCCGTGAGTGTGGTGAAGTCTTGATTGATTTCATTTTTCATGAATTGTTGATGAATTGAATATGTACCAACATAGGTAAATGAACAAAGATTGTAGAAGTTTGGTTATGGTGTTGTATGTTGGTATTGGAGTTTTTTTCGTAAAAATTAAAATGAAATTTGTGTGCCCTTGATTCTAATGAAGTCATGCTTAATCTTCTTGTACATGGATTGGAAGTGAATTGAATGTGTTGTAGTATGGATAAATGGATGAAAATCATGAAGTTGTTGAAGTGGTGTTGTAGCCACGTGTGTGGACTGTTTGGGAAGAAGTTAGTGAACTGTTTTACTTGATATTTTGATTGTCATTATCATGAAATTTATGATGGAAATGAAGGTGTTTAATGGTTGGAGTTGAAACTAAAGTCATTTGTGAGTTGTTATAAGGATTATAAAAATGACGATATAGCGTAGTTGCGTATGAATTGATGTTGTACTTATCGTGTGGATAGCTGGTTGTAACTTACTGAAATTATATGAAAAGAAGACATGAAATGATGTATAAAAATCACATGTGGTTGGCTTAGTATGTTCGTAAACATTTGCAGAATTCCAACATCGTTATGTTGTCGGTTAGGAATTGTTTTGGACATGTTGTGGTAGTGGACTGTTTTGGACTTATGCTTTCATTAAGTTGGAAATAATAATTATAAGTTAAGAGTATACACCATATGGTATGTTGGATGGAATGTTATAAGTTGTGACATACAAACGTTAAAGCTACAAACTATTAGAAGTAACTTGAGAATG
>NC_081346.1:55251354-55283200 GCF_029784015.1 Lycium ferocissimum
TTCGGGTATTTTCAGACTTCTATTATGTCCTATGTTAGCGCTCTTGTACCCTTTGACCAGATTTTTGGGATTGTCGTGACATTTCTTGTTATGATAAGTATTTAAAACTTGATAACTTATTCTTAAATAAATTTTCCGCTTATTTAACTTGTTATTAGTAATGTGGTTCGCCTACTCGAAGGGATAGTGTAGGTGCCACCACGACTCGTGAATTGGGTCGTGACATGTTGTTAGGACAAGGCAGGCCAAAGAGATATTAGCCGACGGCGGGACATGGATGCCAAAGCCCTTCAAAACTATGGAGCATTATAGACAAAAATGTGAGCGTCACCAAATGAGCGAGTATGACCCAATTCAACATGTGTATGAAGTTAGGACGGGTTATTATAACGGTAAGGGTGGAAACGTGCATACCGTTTATGAGGCAACAAGAACATGTACTTGTGGTAAGTGGCAAACGTACCACGTGCCGTGTTCTCATCTTTGTCAAGTGCTTCGAGAGAATGATAAAAACGGTAACAAATTATGTGGCGGGGGAATACAAGGTCCAAAGTTACCTTAGAGCATATTCCGGCCAATTCCACCCATTTGGTAATGAAGCTTATTGGCCAAACGAGCCGTTTTCGATGGTTGCTAACAAGGATTACATTAGAAAATTGGGCATTAACTCACGGAGTCGTAGACCCAATCAAATGGATGTTAGTGAAAGAACTTACTCTCGCAAGTGCTCTATATGCAAGCAATATGGCCATGACAAGCGTTCGTGTGGGTAACAAGGCCGTGGTAGTACAAGCACGTCTCGAAGTAATAGAGCCTCTAAAACTTGAAGATTGTATTGTTATTGTAATTTATTATTGTATTGCTTTGAATTAGTATTGTAATTAAATGAAATGAATTATTTTTTAATTAGTATAAACCACTCATATTGGATGAATTATTATTAAAACACTTAAATCAAAACCCTATAAATATTACAAGTTCCAAAACTTGCTTCGGGGCACTTTAGAACCCCTAAAATGACAATCCAAACATTTAGGTGGACTTGATGTAATGAGCCGACATTATTGTACGCAAAAAAAGATATCAAGTTTTATATAAAATATTGATATTTTGGAATTTTGAAATATGACTAATCTTTACCCAAAGTATGGAAAAAAACGTGATTGGAAAGGTAATGCAAAAAAAAAAAAAAAAAAACCAGTTCACACCATTCACGCACGAATTTCGTGCGTGAAAGGCTCGAACTGTATTTTTGCAGTTTGGTCCTTTCACGCACGAATTTCGTGCGTGAATACTACTAATGTCATTTTTTTTTTTTTTGCACTAGTTTGGTTCAACTTTTTATTTTTTGTACTACTTAAGTCGCGGACTCATTCTCGATGTCACTTCTGATATATGTCACGTTAATATGAAAGTAATTTCAACGACATGATTCATTTGAAAAAATAAATGTGTTTGAATTTCAATGAACTGTAAATTGATGATTGGCGTGTTTGATCCAACTACTCCATAGATATAGTACAAAATAATAACTACAAATTGATGAAAAACTTTACCATGGGTGATGCATAAATATGACATGGGGTGTGAGGGAGTATTTTATAATAATTATATTATGGGCCCCACCACTTTATGCTCTTCCTACTCTTCTTTTCTTCTTCCACGTTTTTTTTTTTGGTTATTTCTCTCTCCTCTTTCATATTTTTTCTTATTTTTTTTTCCGTTAATTTTAAAACCAATTCTATTATGAGCTGATCAAATTTATTTTAAGATGTTCTTCCATTTTATTATTTAGCTTTTCAATTTTTCTTAAAAAATCAGTTAAACTCCGTACAAGTTTAAAAGAAAATAATTGGCACTCCACAAAAAAAAAAAATTAATGTAAAAATTGATAACCAAAAATGAATGTAGGATACTTTTAAAAGTAAAAACACCTTAGGAAATTTGTTGGAGTTCTTTTTTTCCTTTGTCTTTTGGTATATATTATTCAAAGTTATTCTGTACTCGAGAAATTCAAAGTTCTTAGTGTCATCAAAGTAGATCCCGAATTTTGTGGCGTGCAAAAATCGGTTTAACCGATAAACTGAACCAAAAAAAAAAGTTATTGGTTTAACAATCTATTTGGTTAATGATTTTTTAAGTTTTATGGACTACCGATTTCAAATTTTAAGAACTAAGGTTATTGACTTTTTCTTTTAGTATATATTCAATTCAAAGTTGCTACATTCTACACCCAGAAATTCAAAGTTCTAAGTGTCATCACTCATTTTTTATTCTCTTCTTTTTTTTTTTGTATATATTCAATTCAAAATTGCATTAGAGTTTTAGTGGAAAAATTGAAGGTTTGAACGTTTTGCGAAAATGGTTGATAGGCCTACTTCGGGCAGTGATAACTCTTTGATTAGTTGGGAATTTGAGAAAGTACCCTCAATGAAAGTTGTAGTACATAAAAATAGCTTTCTAACGATATAAGGACCAGGCCAATCAGAGATCGGAGCAAGGAGATATGATCGTCTCAATATGGCTAATAGTAAGGCGTTTAAAAGTCTATAGAATCGGCTAAGTTTTTTATACGTCTGCCTTCCAATCGAATTTTGTGAAAATCCGTTGGGAATTTGAGGAAACTTAAAACATGAAAGTTGTAGCCCTTTAAAATAGCTTTCCAACGGTATATTAAGGGCCTTGAACAGAGCTATGTACAAGAAGTTATGCCTATTTTACCGAACACTGTACAAAACCGACACACACCGCTTCTCGGGGAGCCTGAGGGCGCGTGCGATGGCCCCGCTTCGCGGGCCGATCACGCAACTCTGAGTAGTTACCTGCAGAATGTTGCGCGATTCACCCGCATCGCGGACCCATCGATTTCGGGTCAAAAGTTGGATTTCGCGTTTTAAGTTATATTTAAGCTTGGGGTTTATTTCCCTAACATCTCTAGTCACGAAAAATCACCCTAAAGTCAAAGGGAACAAGTCCCAAGCCTCAAGAACCCTCCAAGGTAAGTTTTATCATGATTCTAGATTGAATTCAAGTCCCTAATCCCTTTCTAACTTGAGTAAACCCTTCTAATCCATAGAGTTGTGATTGGAACATTATTATTGGATGTGGAAACCCTAGAACCCAAATTCAAGAGGATTGAACGTCAAAAAGGTAATGCTTCTGCACTCTAATCATTCATAATAGTGAATTGATGAGTTCTTGGGAGAATAGTAAATGGGTTTAGTAAAGAGAATTATACGAACTATAGTAGGGTTTTGGATTGTTGACTTGAAATTGTTATAATCATATGGGTGATGGAGAATGATATTAATTACACCTAATTGAGATTGTAGAATCAGCTAGAAGTAATAGAATGGGGATTGGGTGAAGAAAACACCATTAATGAAGGTTGTGGAGCTTCATGCCCACCAAGTGTTTGATAAAATGCTTAGATGATCAAAGCACGGATATTGTTGCTAATATAGAATCCCTATGACCTGTTTTGCTATAGATTAAAGTCGAAGGGATTGAAGGACACTGTGATACGCTCAAAAGAAGAAAGTCAAGGTATGTAGGCACTATCCACGTGTGGGAACATCCTTGTTCTTCCCCATGTTTCAGTATTCCATGATTACACACCAAGTTTTAGGATTCTAGGTATATTCATGATAAACCCTAGACACTTGAACCACGATGTATATTATATGGTCAGTTACAATTCCGTTTGATTAGTCTTAATTTACTGTTTTGGTGATTGAGACCCAGTCCGTAATCTATGAAAACCCATAACTTGTATCTCATGGGTTCTATAACACAAGCTATGAGATATTTTGCTTATTTCCATGAAAAGCTTGTATATATATTTATATATGTCATGTATTTCATGTACCCATGTTCATGTCAAGACTCGAAATCATGTCTTCGGTTATTTTCATGTTCGGGAGTTGTATTAATACGAGAAGGCTCGGATAGCCCGAAACTACGTATGCCAACGTAGGATAAGGATCGCTCCGCCCAGTTAGGACGATTCCTTCATATTTTCCCCATTGAGGGATTTTGGATCCATTCATGTCATGTTCATGTCTCGTGCCCCGGCAAGGTACGAGATGGCTTAGCTGATCGGGCCGAGATCAGACTCCACGTTTCTCCCCGTGGTGGTTCATGTCGGTATTACGATTATTTCATGCTTACAGTACTCATGTTTATGTTCAGTTTCAGTATTCGGTTTCAGTTTCAATCTCATGTTTATATATCATGTGCCTGCTACTTCTCTCATGTGTTTACATACTAGTACATTCAAAGTACTGACGTCCCCGTTTATTGCCTTGGGGGCCTGCATTTCACGATGCGAGTGCGGCTTACGGACGACACACACCTTTCTCGGTAGGGACGGCTCTCGTATCGGCTTTTGGGTGAGCCCCATTCTCTTCGGGGTTTAGTCGGTTGTTTACTTTATGTCATTGATGCATTAAAGGTATCTTTGGGGGGCCTTGTCCCAGCAAGTACGTTTTATGTTCAGACTCATGCTAGAGGTTTCATAGACTAGACAAGTCAGTTGGGTCATGTTGGACTTTCAGAGTCGATTAGCCATTTTGGCACAGTTATGGTATTATCCGCGCTTTTGTTTTTAAACAAGTATTTCATAATTACTATGACGTCGTATGTTTTCTTAAAGCCCATCGTGTTTCATATTATATTTCCGCTCATGTATGCCTCATGATGATTCAGCAAGCCATATGGTTCGCTCGGTCACATGCAGTCAGGCACCGAGTGTCGTGTTACGCCCAGGCCATGGTTCGGGGCGTGACAAAGCTTGGTATCAGAGCATAGGTTCAAGTGTCTTTAGGGAGTCTATGAAACCGTGTCCAGTGGGGTCTCTTTTATATGTGTGAGGGCCCCACACATATAAACAGTTGACCACCAAGACATTCAGGATTTGTCTCATTTCTTTCTACTCTAGATCGTGCCATGAAGCTTAGAGTAATAAGTAACCTTCTCTTCCAATCAAATTACGTACGTTTCGAATGCGCAGGCGATGAACAGATAATTCAAGGTCCAAGTAAGGATGTTTACCCACAGGGGGTACAATTGTGCAGTACTTACTGGTAACGAATGAGACTTCAAGTGCTATTGAAAGTGGAATACAGTGTAAGTTGCCCAAGAAGGGGTATAGTAGAATGAATGGTAAGTTGAATGATAATGATGTTTTTGAGAAAGGAGAATGAGAGACAGCAGGAAGAGGATATCAGAGAAATTAGAAAAGGAGCTAAGTCTGCAGGAAACGTAAATCATGAAGGATCTCAAGAAGGTGGAGGCAGACAATTTTCTACCGGAAGCTATCAGGACCCACTCCATCTACAGCTAGTACACTAGTCTCGAGGTCTAGATAAAAATCAAAAAGGTCAGTTAAGCTAGAAACAGAGTTTAAGAGCACCAGCCTCTCAATGACATACCAGTGTGAGCCACAGAAGTTTTCAGAATCTTATGTGCAACAAGTGTTATAGGGACACAAAGAGGTGTATCGTTTGGGCCTTAATGTGTATTTCGATGGCTCCTCTTAGTTCTCAAGCTCAGTCAGGTTGTAATAAAGCTAAGCCTGATATTTCAGTTCTCAGTGAAGACTGCTTGGAAGCTTCAGCAGGTCGTCAGGATAAAGAGGCATCCCCAGTTATCACCACAGACGAAATTTTCGTACGAACTATGCCTGTTAAGAAAAGAGGTATGTATGAAATAATAACCATGAGCAGATGATATTAAATTTTCGGGAATGATTTTAGTTTGTTTAAGTTAGTCAGATCAGAGTTAGAGAGTACGATGGTTGTAAGTTACTATAAGAAGTAATTATTATTATGAGATAAGGAGATGTGACAGTTCTCGCTTAAGCTATGTGAGTAAGTGTTTATCCCAAATGTGTATAGTCTGATACGATTTTGAAGTGTATAGAAAGCTTGGGTTTAGTTGTTCCAATCTTTCGTATAAGATAGATGAAAGTTTCTTAAGTGTGATCCATAGTTAAGGAAAGATAGTATACGACCATAGAATAGCGTCAGATGATGAGGGAGAGTTAGAAATAACTTAGGTTATTAGAGCAGAATAAGAAAATATGAAGCTAGCAGGTGATTAACAGAAAAATAGTAAGTAAGTTTTGAGTAGATACAATGCATCAGTAATTTCAGCGAAATATTAGAAATATGATTTGATTTCCTTATTCAGATGAACACCTTAAGTGGGTGACGGTTCGGATACATCCGAATGTGTGTTAGAAACCAAAGGCTTAAGTTAAGTTCAGAGTAGAGTGATTAGTGGAAAAAGAAATCGCTAAGCCGTAAGAGAGCAAACTACAGAAGAATAGCCTTTAAGAGTTGTCAAAAGAGGTTGTCCTAAGATTTACAGTGTGAGCAGAGTTAAGTCGTTAAGATGGAGTATGCTAGTTATGAATACAGTAGCAACCCGTTCATGTAAGTAAATTTAGTTTTTCCCCATGAGAAATTGCTCAGATGTGAGTCGAAAAAAAAAAAAGTCGTCAGTGTTGTAGAGTACAAAGGAATTACAGAAGATAAGGAATGTTAATTGGACCTCATCAAAAGAGAAAAAATGGTAAGTATAAGACGTTAGCCTTGGTCTAAGGGGGAGATGCATAAATAGCCAGTAAGTCCAGTGAAATAATTAAAAATCCGAAGGGTTAGTATGAGATATGAAGAACCTCAGTTCAGTTAAGTTGGCATAATGAGATAGTCTCCATAAGGAATATGCCTCAACTTAGAGGAAACCCGAAGTGAGTAGAATGATCGTCGAACGAATCGTGTCAAGTTCAATTACTATCGATTAGGTGATCACAGAAAAGCTATAAGATCATGCCCAGTTATGTGTCACAAGGGTAGTGCCATTGCACGAGACTCTAATCTTTAAGGTGCTAGTCAAAGACTTAGCTCACAACAGTACTATGAGTATTTTAGGAAGTATCTAAAAAAAAAAAAAAAAAAAAAAAATCAAGTATGGGAAGTACAGCTCATGATTTAGGCAGACAAGAGAACTATGGTGAAGGAAGTTCACCGCTTATCCAAGCTAGGAATTCGACTTTCGGACTTCGAAGTGGGTGGAGTTGTTGCCCAGAACATGGCTTATTCCTCCTTAGTAGCAGAAGTGAAAGAAAAACAGTTTAGTGATCCCTGCCTGTTACAGCTAAAGGAGGGAATTCACAAACACAAGACTACGGCCTTTGAACAAGGGGGAGATGATGGTACTTTGAGGTACAGAGGCAGACTATGCGTTCCAGACATAGATGGGCTCAGAGATCGGATTATGTCTGAAGCCCACAATTCCAGGTATTCTATTCACCCAGGTTCCACAAAGATGTATCATGATCTTAAGGAGATTTATTGGTGGAATGACATGAAGAAAAATGTAGCAGATTTTGTGGCTAAGTGTCCAAATTGCCAGCAAGTGAAAGCCGAACACCAAAGGCCAGGTGGGTTAGCTCAGAACATAGACATTCCCGTCTGGAAATGGGAGATGATAAATATGGATTTCATAACAGGTTTGCCTCGCTCTTTTCGAAAGCATGATTCGATTTGGGTGATTGTAGATCGACTTACCAAGTCAGCTCACTTCTTGCCAGTGAAGACTACAGATTCAGCAGAAGATTATGCCAAGTTATATATTTAGGAAATCATCCGATTGCATGGGACTCCTTTGTCCATTATTTCAGACGGTGGTGCTCAGTTTACTGCGGACTTTTGGAAATCCTTTCAGAAAGGATTGGGCACAAGGGTGAACCTCAGCACAACTTTTCATCCTCAGACAGATGGCCAGGCGGAGCGTACTATTCAGACTCTTGAGGACATGTTGAGAGCATGTGTCCTAGATTTCAAAGGTAATTGGGATGACCATTTGCCTCTCATTGAGTTTTCTTATAATAACAATTACCACTTGAGTATTCATATGGCACTGTTTGAGGCCTTGTATGGAAGGAGATGTAGGTCGCCAATTGGTTGGTTTGAGGTTGGTGAAGCGAGTTGTTAGGGCCAGACTTGGTCTATCAGGCTATGGAGAAAGTCAAGTTGATTCAAGAGCGTTTGAAGACGGCTCAGAGTCGCCAAAAGTCCTATTCGGACATGCGGCGTAGAGACTTGGAGTTCCAAGTTGATGATTGGGTGTTTTTGAAAGTTTCGCCTATGAAAGGCGTTATGAGATTTGGGAAGAAGGGGAAGCTTAGCCCCCGCTATATTGGGCCATATAGAATCCTGCAAAGGATCGGGCAAGTGGCTTATGAGTTAGAATTGCCACAAAATTTGGCTTTTGTACACCCATTATTTCATGTATCTATCTTTGAAGAAGTTCATGGGAGACCGTCTCTAGTTGTTCCTACGAAAATCATAGGGGTTAAAGATAGCTGTCTTATGAAGAGATCCCAGTGGCTATTCTTGATCGTCAAATCCGCAAGTTGAGAACTAAAGAGATTGCTTCAGTGAAAGTACTATGGAGAAATCAGAAAGTCGAAGAGGCTACGTGGGAGGCCGAAGAGGACATGAAGTCCAGATATCCCCATCTCTTTGGAGAGCAAGCAGAAAATGCTGAAGGTAACTAACCTTTTCATTTAGATCCTTATAGTATAATCTCCATGTTTTCAGTATTCAGATAGTTCAGTAGACATTCAGTTCAGTAATCATGTATTCATTCAGTCAGTTCAGTGATCACGTGGCTCAGTCAGTTAGTTTAGGTATCTTAGTTACAGAATAAACGCTACCAAACTCCCATAGAGTCTCAGAATTAGCCGCGATTATAACCAAGACCATCATTCGAGGACGAATGATCCCAAGGGGGAGATAATGTTACACCCCGTATCTAAGAACTAAGGTTAGACTCATATCATTAGAGTTTTAGTGGAAAAATTGAAGGTTTGAACGTTTTGCGAAAATGGTTGATAGGCCTACTTCGGGCAGTGATAACTCTTTGATTAGTTGGGAATTTGGGAAAGTACCCTCAATGAAAGTTGTAGTACATAAAAATAGCTTTCTAACGATATAAGGACCAGGCCAATCAGAGATCAGAGCAAGGAGATATGATCGACTCAATATAGCTAATAGTAAGGCATTTAAAAGTCTATAGAATCGGCTAAGTTTTTGATACGTCTGCCTTCCAGTCGAATTTCGTGAAAATTCATTGGGAATTTGAGGAAACTTAAAACATGAAAGTTGTAGCCCTTTGAAATAGCTTTCCAACGGTATATTATGGGCCTTGAACAGAGCTATGTACAAGAAGTTATGCCTATTTTACCGAACACTGCGCAAAATCGACACACACCGCTTCTCGGGGTGCGTGAGAGTGCGTACGATGGCCCCGCTTAGTGGGCCGATTGCGAAAATCTGAGTAGTTACCTGCAGAATATTGCGCGATTCACCCGCATCGCGGACCCATTGCTAAACAGGTCAATTTCGGGCCAAAAGTTGGATTTCGCGTTTTAAGTTATATTTAAGCTTGGGGTTTATTTCCATAACATCTCTAGTCACGAAAAATCACCCTAAAGTTAGAGGGAACAAGTCCCAAGCCTCAAGAACCCTCCAAGGTAAGTTTTATCATGATTCTAGATTGAATTCAAGTCCCTAATCCCTTTCTAACTTGAGTAAACCCTTCTAATCCATAGAGTTGTGATTGGAACATTATCGTTGGATGTGGAAACCCTAGAACCCAAATTCAAGAGGATTGAACGTCAAAAAGGTAATGCTTCTACACTCTAATCATTCATAATAGTGAATTGATGAGTTCTTGGGAGAATAGTAAATGGGTTTAGTAAAGAGAATTATACGAACTATAGTAGGGTTTTGGATTGTTGACTTGAGATTGTTATAATCATATGGGTGATGGAGAATGATGTTAATTACACCTAATTGAGATTGTAGAATCACCTAGAAGTAATAGAATGGGGATTGGGTGAAGAAAACACCATTAATGAAGGTTGTGGAGCTTCATGCCCACCAAGTGTTTGATAAAATGCTTAGATGATCAAAGCACGAATATTGTTGCTAATATAGAATCCCTATGACCTGTATTGCTATAGATTAAAGTCGAAGGGATTGAAGGACATTGTGATACGCTCAAAAGCAGGAAGTCAAGGTATGTAGGCGCTATCCACGTGTGGGAACATCCTTGTTCTTCCCCATGTTTCAGTATTCCATGATTACACACCAAGTTTTAGGATTCTAGGTATATTCATGATAAACCCTAGACACTTGAACCACGATGTATATTATATGGTCAGTTACAATTCCATTTGATTAGTCTTAATTTGTTGTTTTGGTGATTGAGACCCAGTCCGTAATCTATGAAAACCCATAACTTGCATCTCATGGGTTCTATAACACAAGCTATGAGATATTTTGCTTATTTCCATGAAAAGCTTGTATATATATTTATATATGTCATTTATTTTCATGTACCCATGTTCATGTCAAGACTCGAAAATCATGTCTTCGCTTATTTTCATGTTCGGGAGTTGTATTAATACCGAGAAGGCTCAGATAGCCTGAAACTACGTATGCCAACGTAGGATAAGGATCGCTCCGCCCAGTTAGGACGATTCCTTCATATTTTCCCCATTGAGGGATTTTGGATCCATTCATGTCATGTTCATGTCTCGTGCCCCGGCAAGGTACGAGATGGCTTAGCTGATCGGGCCGAGATCAGACTCCACGTTTCTCCCCATGGTGGTTCATGTCGGTATTACAGATTATTTCATGCTTACAGTACTCATGTTTATGTTCAGTTTCAGTATTCAGTTTCGGTCTCAATCTCATGTTTATATATCATGTGCCTGCTACTTCTCTCATGTGTTTACATACTAGTACATTCAAAGTACTGACGTCCCCGTTTATTGCCTTGGGGGCACCATTTCACGATGCGAGTGCGACTTACGGGACGACACACACACCTCAGTAGGACAGCTCTCGTATCAGCTTTTGGGTGAGCCCCATTCTCTTCGGGGTTTAGTCAGTTGTTTACTTTATGTCATTGATGCATTAAAGGTATGCTGGGGGCCTTGTCCCAGCAAGTACGTTTTATGTTCAGACTCATGCTAGAGGTTTCATAGACTAGACAAGTCAGTTGGGTCATGTTGGACTTTCAGAGTCGATTAGCCATTTTGGCACAGTTATGGTATTATCCGCACGTTTTTTTTTAAACAAGTATTTAATAATTACTATGACGTCGTATGTTTTATTAAAGCCCATCGTGTTTCATATTATATTTCCGCTCATGTATGCCTCATGATGATTCGGCAAGGGTTCGGGGCGTAATCTATTTGGTTAATGATTTTTAAATTTATCGAACTACCAGCTCGATTTCAATTTTTAAGTTCTATTAACGGTTAAACCGATAACCCAATAAGGACATAGGTTCAAACAAGTTACTGGTTAAACCAATTGTCTTCGAACACAATTGGTTTGGCCTCCTGCATCTTTCACAGAGAAAATATCACTAAAACATACTTATTAAAGGTAATTTTAGTAAGATCTTATGTCCTCATTGGGTTATCGGTTTAGCTATTGCACGACCCTAAATTCAGGGTTTACTTTGATGACACTTAGAACTTTGAATTTCTCGGGTACAGAATGTAGCAACTTTGACTAATATATGCCAAAAGAAAAGGAAAAAATAATTCCAATAAATTTCCTAAGGTGTTTTTACTTTTATAAGTATCTTACATTCATTTTTGGTTATCAATTTTAATATTAATTTTTCTTTTTTGGAGTGCCAATTATTTTCTTTTAAACTTGTACGGAGTTTAACTGATTTTTTAAGAAAAAAATGAAAATCTAAATAATAAAACGGAAGAATATCTTAAAAATATTTGATAAGCGTATAATAGAATTGGTTTTAAAATTGATGAAAAAAAACTGAAAAAAAAATAGGAAAGAGGAGAGAGAAATGACAAAAAAAGGTGGAAGAAGAAAAGAAGAGTAGGAAGAGCATAAAGTGGTGGGGGCCATAATATAATTGTAATAAAATACTCCCTTACACATCATGTCATATTTACGCCTCACCCATGGTAACGTTTTTCCAAATTGGTGACCCTTAGAGATATTTGCAAGGACTAAAAATGATAGGTCGGCAAGTGGCAAGATTTAATTTCAATTTCATTTCGGTACTGTCCTCATGCGTTGTGGAATTAGATTTTACACTAATAAATTTCTCCGGCTTCATGCGATCATGAAAATTTTATCCATTCACACTACGAAAGTAAAAGTATATATACCGCAAGATATGCATATAATTTAGAAAACAAAAATATAACAGAAAAAATAAATTCAAATGGAATAATCATCTCATACTTTCTGTACAATTTTATAATGATAGAGTTCTCTCGTCCTCTCCATTGGAAAAAGAGGTTGTATTTTATAATTTTTGGCATGTTAAGATACGTATCTCAAGTTTCCTATTTTTTCTTAAATCATATTTCTAATATTTCAGTGAGTTTTTATAAAATTTTAGGTAATATTTATTGCACAAAATAATAAAGATAACGTTAAAGGCATTGAAGAACTCCTAATATGTGTTAGGGGTTTTGCCCTGATTTTCTAACCAAATTTGAGTTTTACTTTTCCCTTGAAGGAAAGTCAAAGTATTACCATAATTGCTTTTACTTTTCCTGAAAGGAAAATATAATTCTCTTTCATATTTGGCTAATCCTTGTCTTGGAGGAAAAGTTTTGTACATCTATAAATTGAAGGCATCCTTCTCACAACTAGAATATAATAGCATCCACAATGTAGTCGTTTAGAGAGTCTTATTTATGGGGAGATTATTCTCTCCATAGTTTTTAATGCTTTCCTTTAAATTAGGTTTTTAATAAGTAGGTCACTTGACCAAACCATATTATAATATTATGCTTTTTAGTATATTTTCTTTGTCGTCCGATTTATCGTCGTTTAAGGTTTGCAAATTATTCGCTTCCGCATGACGCCCTGATTATTTCGATCCCAACAAGTGGTATCCGAGCCGATGATCCTACAATTGTCAGAGTTGATGGTTCAACCAATGGTTTAGCAGGTTGAAGAAAGGTTCATGGCGTATTCTAATCAAGCTGCAATCGATTTCACGATAATGAAGATTTTATCTAGGAGTACTACATGTTGAGATGAATTTCAACATCCCTGCTGCTGCATCTTTAAAAATAAAGCAAAATATTTTTAAACCAATTTTTAACTCATAATATTTTTAACTATGGCAAGCAGTAGTGATGAAGATTATGTGAAAAAGATGGAAATCCAGGCCAAAAAGGAAGATTTGTTAGGGGTTTTGCCTTGATTTTCTTACCAAATTTGAGTCTTACTTTTCCCTTGAAGGAAAGTCAAAGTATTACCATAATTGCTTTTACTTTTTCTGAAAGGAAAATATAATTCTCTTCCATATTTAGCTAATCCTTATCTTGGGGGAAAAGTTTTGTACATCTATAAATTGAAGACATCATTCCCACAACTAGAACATAATAGCATCCACAATATAGTCGTTTAAAGTCTTATTTATAGGGAGATTATTCTCTCCATAGTTTTTAATGCTTTCTTTTAAATTAGGTTTTTAATATGTAGGTCACTTGACCAAACCATATTATCATATTATGCTTTTTAGTATATTTTCTTTGTTGTCCGATTTATCGTCGTTCAAGGTTTGCAAATTATTAACTTTCGCGTGACGCCCTGATTATTTCGATCCCAACAATATGAAGTGATCAACACTTGACTCATCAACAATTTACAGTCAAATCTCTCTAATATTGTTATTCATTATAATAGTGTTTCACTATAACAGCCTGATTTTCTCCGAAACTGATTTTTCATGTTATATTTTACTTCTCTATAACAACATTCTACCTATAACAACAGTGACATTCATTATAGCGGTGTACTCTTTGTAAAACTACCTCTCTATAGCAGTCATACTCAAATATGGTGTAATAATATTTTGTAAGATAGGTGTACATTCTACCCTCTCCAGACCCCACCATGTGGGAATATACTGGGTATGTTGTTGTTGTTGTTATTAATATTTTGTGTTATTAATATTTTGTAAGATATATATACATATATATATATATATTATGTGTATAAAATATTAAAATGTTTATGGTAATCATCATTAATGTCATGCACATAGTAAGTTTCAAGTACACATATCTAAAAGGAAAAAAAAAACCCAATTATAGCCCAAATGTCATCTCATAACATCGATCAAGCAAAGGATGATACCACTTATATGGCGTTTGACGCAACAATTCCAATCCTTCAAACTTACACTGATGAAGCGATTATTGCACAAGTCATTGGAATGAAAGAACAGGAGACAACAGATGTAGAAAGTGACAACAAAAGTGCTAATGAAAAGCCTCAACCTACTACTACTTGGGGTGAGATAGAAGAGGCAACCGTTAACCTCTTAGACAAGAGATGACGCTATATGTATATTTCTATTTCTGCCCTCAGAAAAATCTCAATTTGGCTCTTTAGAGGGCAGCTTGAATTAGATTTGGAGATATTTTAGTAATATTATTGCTAGATTAAAAATAAAAAAAATAAAAAAATAAAAGCTCTTAGACAGCCTTCAAGAGAAGCTATTGAATTCCCTTTTGCTTAAAGTTTGGACAAAAATCTTCGTCAATTAAAGCGTAATATTATCACTAAGAGACTGAAATTTACGAAGCAACCTACTATTGTAGAATTCTTACGTGAAACTTGAAATATTAAATTTTTAAATAAATTTTAAATGCATATGTTCCTTAGATTTTAATTTTTTTTTATTGGTACAATACTGCTAGTTACGGATTTATGAGTATTTTCAATTTTTAATTAATGAAATATTAAAAGCAATTTAGATTTTAAAATTAAAAAGTATTTGTTTTCATTTATAACATAAAAAGTAAAGAAAAATAATTGTTTGCGTACTTTTGTTTATAACAGCTAAATGAGATCTAAACATAAAATGACAGTATACATACATAACAACATCTCACTATAGTAGCTATGAAATTTTTGGATAAACGCTGCCGATTATAGAGAGGTTTGATTGTATCTTTGAAAACTTAGTTACTAATTTAATTAAGTAAAGAAAAACTCCCAATATGATGATAGACCCAACAAGGATATTTATCTCAATTATATATATATATATATATATATATATATATATATATATATATATATATATATATATATATATATATATATATATATTTAGGCCATAGGGATTAGAGGAGATAATAATGGATGAATTAATTCCGAAAAATTCAAAATTATAAACTTGCATTATTCAATAGTGACCAAATTTATTTCGAAATGAATAAATGCATGTAACAAGATATATATATATATATATATATATATATATATATATATATATATATATATATATATATATATATATATATATATATATATATGTTAAAGGATTTAACGTATATACACTGAAGCATATATATTGGATGATATCAACATACCAGCCACGGTAAATTTTCATGGATTTTCACCTTCCAAAAATAAGTATGATCAAACCTATCATGAAGGATATATATATATATGTTAAAGGATTTAACGTATATACACTGAAGCATATATATTGGATGATATCAACATACCAGCCACGGTAAATTTTCATGGATTTTCACCTTCAAAAAATAAGTATGATCAAACCTATCATGAAGGATCTTGTTGCGGTAAATTTTGGTTGCTGAAGAAGCAAATGAAGGCATGAATGTGAATAATATTAGGGGTAGTTTGGTTGGAAACAAGTTATCCCAGGATAACTTAGCCTAGGATTAGTTATCCCGGATTAGTTATTCCACCCTCCCACAGGGATAAAATAACACTACAATCCCGGGATAACTAATCCCAAAATTAGTTATACCATCATTTTATCACAGCCAAACATGGGATAAATTTATCTTAAATATAATCCCGGGATTATTTATTCTTATCCCTTGTATCAAACGAGCCCTTAGAGGTGACTTGCGGATTATTAAATTAATTAAACATATGACCTAAATTTAAAAACAGGTTAAAAAGCCAAAAACACTGATAAAAAATATTTCTAAAAAAATACTAAGTCGAAAGAGTTAATATTCTTAAATGTCTTTCCCTTTTACGTGAATAATTATAGATTTATTGGTGGAGTAACCTAAGAGAAGTGTCACATTACCTGCTTAATACTTAGTTTTACTACTTATATAGATAGATAGTTCATTTTTATCGGGAAACTTTCTGAGCCTTCCGGATGCAAACAAATTTAGTTTATAGCCCATGATTTTATGTGAATTCAGTAGTATATGTGTGTGTGTGTGTGTGTGTATTACTACTTAATATAAGGGTGAATCCTTACCTTTTTTCGTCCTCACAAACCTTTGGTGGGGCCTCCTAGGATAAATTCCTAATATATCCCAAAGCTTAGGCTGCGATTTTATCTTTAAAAGACAACTTAGCTGTGAAGATTTGTACAATGAGCTATGTAAATGGTACCTTGTACTTGGTCTTATCTTATACCATCACCATTAGCTTCTGAATAAACACGTGTATTTTTGGTCGTCCTCACAAATCTATGGTGGGCCTACTAGGAGAAATTCCTAATATATCCCAAAGCTTAAGCTGTGATGTTATCTTAAAGAGACAACTTAGGTTGTGAAGATTTGTACAATGAGCTATGTAAATGGTACATTGTACTTGGTCTTATCTCATACCATCACCATTAGCTTTTAAATAAACACGCGTATTTTTTGTCGTCCACACAAGCCTTTGGTGGGGCCTTGATGGCGTCCAAATTCACTCCTTAAAAAGAAAGTGTACACAGTTGTATGCTATATACTTATCCAACTATGAGTCGGGGTCGAATCCCATAGGGAACAATGTACTAGGCGATCAAGAAAGTAAGGAATTTTCACTTTTTACACTAAGCCAAACACTTTGCAATATTTGATTTTTGATTTATAAACTAACAAAAATAAAACTAACTAGAAAGCGGGTAACTCACAAGCAAAGGAAAACAAGAGAAATTAGTCTCAAGCAATGATCCAATGTATTTTACAATTTTACAACTAAGAGCGAGCTTATGTTAATAGATAATAATTTCTAAAATCTCATTGAAATTCTTCCAACCAAATCAATGAGTTTCACTCTAAACTTTTCTAAGCCTTAGAGTGTGATATTAAGCACTATCAATTTAACTTCAAGTTAACTATCCTATTCCTAGCTCAAGTTATTAGATGAGGTTTAAAGCCTCAAATCCTTGCTATTTACTCTTTTCCTAACCCTTACTTCCTTTTCCAAGCAAAGCTAAGGTAAAATGACACACTTAATGTTAGCAACCACTAAATGCATTAAAGCTTGAAGACTAAATAGAGAAACATTAACCCACTTTATTAGAAATAAAAATTGTTTAATACATAAGCAAAACAAGAGATTCAATCCAAACTTTAACATATGAATATTTGCATAAACAAGATTAAAGTGATGGAATAAAATGCTACACACTTAGATATACAATAAAAGCAAGAGTTGAAGAAATGGGTAAAAAAGATTCATTGAGTGCCTCCAAATCTTCAAACCCTAGGTGTAGTTCTTGCTCCTACACTTGGAATAATGGCCAAAGATGAAAATAATGTCCTCAAAGTCTTGCTTTTGTTGCTCCACTTTTTGCACTTATAGCCAATTTTCTCATTTCCTCTATTTGGCCTCTTTTTGACTTATTTTTCACTTAGTCTCTTCCCGATCACTTCTAAATCACATAAAACCTATAAAATGGAAGTAAATGATATTAAATGAAATATTTTCTCAATCAAACATAACAAAAATCTAAGATTAAAGAAGAAATAAGTTGGTAAAATACCAACCTATCAGGTCTCCTAGGAGATATTCCTAATACATCCCAAAGCTTAGGCTATAATGTCATCTTAAATAGAAAAAAAACTTAGGCTGTGAAGATTTTTACAATGAGTTATATAAATGGTACCTTGTACTTGGTCTTATCTTATAGCATCACCATTAGCTTCTAAATAAAAACGTATATTTTTTGTCGTCCTCAGTAACCTTTGGTGGGGCCTCCTAGGAGAAATTCCTAACATATCCCAAAGTTTAGGCGGTGATGTTATCTTAGAAAGACAACTTAGGCTGTGAAGATTTGTACAATGAGCTATGTAAATGGTACCTTGTACTTGATCTTATCTCATAGCATCACCATTAGTTTCTAAATAAACACGTGTATTTTTTGTCGTCCTCACAAACCTTCGGTGGGGCCTTCTAGGAAAAAGTCCTAATATATCCCAAAGCTTAGGCTGTGATGTCATCTTAAAAGATGTAAGGACTCATTTGGTCGGTACTACTTTTTCCATGCTTTTGACCCTTTCCTGAGCTTGGTTAGCTCACATTTGACTCGAGAGGACCATTGACACGCTTCCCGAGGTCTTTGGATATGATTTGGGTGATTTAGTGGGAAATTTAGGCTTAAAGTGAAAAAGAGTTGACTCTTGGGTAAGCAGACCTTTTTCCAAAATCCGTTGATTGCGAGAGGTCCAGATGGTCTTTTAGAACTTGTGTGTATATTCAGTTCGGTTCCCAATGCACTCAAGTGCATCTTGGGACTCGGGTTGGGAAGTTAGTTTTGACGTATCGGGGTTTGGCTCGGTCAACGAGACGTGCGTTGGGAATTTTGAGGACACGAGTGCCTTCATAACACGTATTTATGTATAGATGCATATCTGGTTTGTGAGCAAATGGTTTCAGGTGATAGTCAGGATTTCAGGTTGAGTTCATGAAAGCTAAGTTACTTTTCTGATTTACGTGTCCGCTTCTGTGACACCAGGGCCGCGGCAGCGGTATCACAGAAACGGCGGCCCTACTGCTATAGCGGCCATGTGTATTTTCTGGTGGACTGCAAAAACGATCAAGGGACCTTTGAAGCTGGACCGCTATAGCGGTCTGTCGATCGCTATAGCGGGTGATGGGCAGTAGCTGGCATTAAATGAGTGTTAAAACCCCAAGTCCTTCATTCATTTCCTATTTCGAAACTAGACCCATTTGGGAGCATTTCAAGGTATTTCTTGGAGGAACATCATTGTGGTAAGTCATTCCATCTTCATTACTATTCCATTATCCTTTAATTATCATATAAATCCCCTAATTCATGCTAAAATCCTAAAAACCTGAGAATTAAAAGAGGGTTTAATGGGTTCTTTCCTAAATGACTTCTAGACTATAACGCTTGAATTATGGATTGGGATAGCTTCATTTAGCATGGAAATGATGATTAGAAGTTATTGTAACATGTTTCCTTCATTATTGTTGGCTAATTTATGAATTGGGAGTTAGGGTTTATACCTAAATTTGGGGGTTTCTTCTGGAATTCGAATTTCCCTATTCTATGAGTTTAATTGGCTAATTGTTGATGTGAATTGATCACCTAGAGTACTAATTTCACGTTGAGACCTATAGATTCCTAATTTCACTTTGTTAGTTCATAAACCCTATTCTACGGGTTGAGATTTGGGAGTTAAATAGGAGTTTGGTTTTTTTGGATACTTTCTTCTCGATTCTAATTTCATATTCGGATATGACTAGACTTTCATTACTTTGAGGCACAACGAAAGGGCAAGGCTCACAATTAACATTTGAGTTTGTTGTTCGGCTTTCCAGGTAGGTTACAATGTATCTTATGGGGAAGCTTCAATTAGCGAAGCGTATGTTTAGATGATATTGTCGGAGAATGCATGTAAGCCTTAGGGTATGAAGTTGGAATGGATATTGCCTTAGGTTGGGCCCTGTTGTATGATTTGGGGCTAGCCACCCCGTTTCTTTGTTGTCCTATTTGTTCTATGTACTTGTTGGCTCGTCGCCGCGTTGAGATATTGAATATTGGTGATTAGTCATGTATCCTGATTATGATATTGTGGTACCTTATTTTGTTATTATTGAGATGAGGATAGTGAGTCTGTTGTGGCTTATTGTGTAGCCTTATTGATGATATTACTTGTGTACCCATGTGTGGTACTGTTTGGGATTGACTTGGTTGATTGATATTACATTTGCATTGTATTCATACTCATTTCCATGATATATTGATATTGCCTTGATGTGGTACTGACGGTGGGAAATGAGAAGGAAATACAGATGCTTGAGACATTGATACGAGTCATCTCTGGGCTGTGTACGGAGTGATCGGTATTCCTCTGAGACATATTGGGTATTGAGTCATCTTTGGGCTGTGTGCAGAGTGACTGATACGGAACACTTATCTGTTCAGACATGTTGGATATTCAGTCATCTCTGGGCTGTGTGCGGAGTGACTAGTGCATGGACTTCGTGTACCCCCCACGAGTCAGGCCGCAATGACGTGATGTTCCATCATCGGAGTACATGTGTATGAGCATATGCATTACATTCATACATTATGGCATCGGATTGTATCTCTTGGTTATTTGTTTCGTGGATTGTGATTGGATAATTGTGTTGGTTGAATTGGAACTTTTCGCTATGGTTAGGAGATGTTCTCAGATTCTACTCTTGAAACTTGGAAAAATTGGGTTTAGATGCTATAACCTAGGTTGGGACTCGCTTCATTGATACTTGGACATTGGTGACCTGTACTCTATTGTTTATTTGCTTTCTTGCTTTATTGTCTTTATATACGTCAACTAATCTTAGTCGGCCTATGATACCTTCCAGTACTTGTTATTTGTACTGACCTACGCTTGCTGCATTCTTTTATGGATGCAGAGTATTTGACAGGTTCCACCTCTTCTCATCGTGGCTGATCTTCGCGAGGTCGAGCATTTGAGTTTCTAGGGTAAGCACCAAGAGTACCGGCGCTTCCGGCGACTCTTCATTACTTACCCGTCTTACTTTCATTTTGAGATAGTATTTGAGACATTATTGTATTATTCAGACTCATAGATTGTAGTAGAGCTCTTGTATTGGGTATTGAGTCATCTTTGGGCTGCAAGTGCAGAAAGGATCGATACGGAACACTTATCTGTTCAGACATGTTGGATATTCAGTCATCTCTGGGCTGTGTGCGGAGTGACTAGTGCATGGACTTCGTGTGCCCCCCACGAGTTGTGCTGCCAATGATGTGATGTTCCATCATCGGAGTACATGTGTATGAGCATATGCATTACATTCATACATTATGGCATCGGATTGTATCTCTTGGTTATTTGTTTCATGGATTGTGATTGGATAATTGTGTTGGCTGAATTGGAACTTTTCGCTATGGTTAGGAGATGTTCTCGCATTCTACTTTTGAAACTTGGAAAAATTGGGTTTAGATGCTATAACCTAGGTTGGGACTCGCTTCATTGATACTTGGACATTGGTGACTCGTACTCTATTGTTTATTTGCTTTCTTGCTTTATTGTCTTTATATACGTCAACTAATCTTAGTCGGCCTATGATACCTTCCGATTTGTTATTTGTACCGACTACGCTTGCCGCATTCTTTTATGGATGCAGAGTATTTGACAGGTTCCACCTCTTCTCATCGTGGCTGATCTTCGCGAGGTCGAGCATTTGAGTTTCTAGGGTAAGCACACGCGAGCTGCTGCCCGGCGACTCTTCATTACTTACCCGTCTTACTTTCATTTTGAGATAGTATTTGAGACATTATTATATTATTCAGACTCATAGATTGTAGTAGAGCTCTTGTATGACCAGACCATGAGACTAGGGGTGTATTTTGCTATTCCGCACATTTATCGTATTATTATCATTTGATACTCCTATTAGTACTGTTCTTCCGCTTTTACTTATCATATGACATGTCTGGGTTAAGGGTTCGCCTATCGAGGTGGGAAATATAGGTGCCCGCGCGACTTAACTAAAATGGATCATGACAAAAGACAACTTAGGCTGTGAATATTTGTATAATGAGCTATGTAAATAGTACTTTGTACTTTGTCTTATCTCATACCATCACCATTAGCTTATAAATAAGCAGGTGTATTTACCAAGGAAATCACTGTTGTGTATTTCTTCCTGTGTCCTTTTCATAAAAAACAACAGTTGTCCCCTTATCTATTTTTTTTTCTTTCTGTTTTCCCCTTCGTGTTCGACATTTGTATTGAAGCCCTACTAAATTCAGATTCGCGCCGCGTAAGGCCCATTAATGGGAAACACTCCCCAATAAGGATTTTACCATATCCAAGGCTCGAACCTGAAACCTCTGATTAAGAGAGGAGTAGCCCCTTCCGCTGCACCACATCTTTTTGTGGTTCTCCGTTTTATTTCACTACAACTTTGTCCAATCTTTTTAAAAACCAGTCACTCCAATAAGTACAACACCCAGCCAGCACATGTACAACACGTAAAATTTTTTAACTACAGCATTGAATATCCAAATGAAGATATGAGGGATTGCTCAGATAGTAAGCACCCTTTACCTCCAATCCAAAGATTGTGGGTTCGAGTCATCAACGGAGCAAAAAGAGGGAGCTCCCCGGCGTTGCCGTGGGGGGGGGGGGATGGGGGTGGGGGAGGGTTGTAAAAGAAAAAAGTATATCCAATTGAAGACCTATTTTGATCTCTTTCTCTTCATCCCTAATTTTTTTCCTTCTAAACGGAAATAATATTGCTATCTTGGTGTTTTAAACCTATTGATGCTAGCTTGCCAATTTTTCTACTATCACTAGGAAAGTTATTTTTTTCATTTTTAAGAAACTTATTTTTCTACAAAACCAAACATGAAAAAATTGAAAAAAAAATTGGAAATGTTTTCTTCCATACCGAACACACTAGGAGTGTGCAAAATCCGGTTTAACCGATGAAACGAACCAAGAAAAATGTTATTGATTTATCAGTATCGAATTATTGGGTTAATGGTTTTTAAATGGTTTTGTAAATATTTTTATTAGACTGTCAAGCTGGTTTCCGATTCTGAGGTTTTAGTTAAAGGTTAACCGATAACCAAATAAGATTATATTAAAATTACCTTTTTATCTCTAATTATATTAGTGACTTTAGCTTTTAAATACAAACTCTATTTCCTAAATTCTTACTTTCGTTCCAGGACCGTATTTCTGCAAGCGACACTTTAGTTCTCTCAAACTCGACCAGAAAGAAAACAAGTTTGTTTTAGTAATAACATCTTTGAATTTGCTTCTGCTTGTAATTTGTGTAGACTTTTATGCATGAAGGCAATGTATATGAACAAATGAAAACAAGAGGGAAAAAAAAAAGCATTTTCTTATCGGTTAAACTAAAAACTGAACCGTTAAGGACCTAAACCGATTAAAACCGATAACGAATATCTTATTGGTTTGGTTATTGATTAAGCGTGTCTAAAAACCGTAAACGATAAACTGACCGATTAGCACCCCTCAACACACCCTCTATTTGTTTTAAACCTCCAAAGATTTGCTTCTTTAGTGAATATCAAATCTTGTATTTCTTTGTATTTGCTAATTCTCATTCCAAACTTCCTTCCACATAAATAATTTACTTTTTATAAATTCTTCAATTATGTGACTGAAAAACTCTAATAATTATAAAGACATACCAATAAGATAATGATACACGTGGCAATAGATTAAATTAATTATGCAATTGAAAAAATGTAACGTAAGTGATATTTTTTTAAAAGTAAATTTAATACTTTTGTAGCATGAGTTAATCCCGGGCCTCATGCAACTCGTATGTGTGTGTGTATATATATATAGGGGGGGGGGGGAGAGAGATGATACAAGAAAATTTGAGAGTATTAATTGGGGAAGAAAAAGAGCAACATTAGTTTAGTTTACTACTATATATAAGGGACAACCAAGGGGTATTTGTAGTCCTCACAAAAGTTTTCAATTTAATGTCAAACTTTTTAATTAATTACTTCTAGGTCCCAAATTTATTGTTTAAGGTCAAATTTACTTTTTATTTTTATTGTCTACTTTTCTATCAAGACCCAAATTACCAAGCCGTAATGGCACTAGTCCCACCGTACTAGTAAGCCAACACCAACCATTAATAGCCCAAAATAAGAGGAAATACTAAAAGCGGAATAAATCATACAAGTCAATTTCAAGTCTTAACAATCTTAAATAGAAATACTTAAATAGTTATTACAATCCTTCCCAAAATCTGATGTCACCATAACACAAGGACCACTAAGAGTATGAATAGTCCGAATACATAAGAAACTGTATGAATTGAATAAGACAGAAAATAAAGAATAAGGAGAATCCATAGCCATCCAGAATCCAAGGAGCTTACCCCTGTCTCTCAAGCAAGGCTCTAGCGGGCTGCTTGGTAGTCGCGCGCACCACTCGTGCTAGGAACCGAGGCTGCACACAAAAAGGTGTAGCAAGTGTAGCATGAGTACAAATACAACAAGTACTCAACAAAGAACGTTGACCGACTCTTTTCGGAATGGAGACGAGGGTTGGTTACGATACCACAACCACACTTGTCCGCCATTAGTCCAAAATACAAGATAATCATACTTTAACGATTAAGCTCAAATAGCAAATAGAATCCAAGAAAAGGCAAGTCAAATACCAACAATCACAACAATAACATAAGATAAGATGAAGGGGATGCAAATGCAATGCAAGGCCTTTGTTTCCACTTCCTGATATACACACGTTCGAATCTTAATGAATCGTTGACACGACCCAAATAGTCGTGGTGGAACCCACAGTAATTCTCCTAGTGGGCGAACCATCCCCTTACCCAATTCATCCACCAATTATCACTTAATTTATCAATTTTAAAACATTCAAGGATATAATAATAATAATAATAACGGAAAAGGATCATGTATGCCATCAAACTATGAAAATGACTCATTTATACTACTCATCAATAGTTTTGGCTCATTTGTGCCAATCATTAATAGTTTGGCTCATTTATGCCATCGCCGTTATCGGTGGCGGAGCCACATGCATCCAAGGGGTGTCAACCACATCCCTTTCCCGAAAAATTATACTGTGTAAATACGTAAAAAGATTTTTTTTTTTATGTATATTTACCATGTGTTGAACCTCTTAATTTCGTTGTATATTTACAATATCAGATATGACTCATGGCCTCCAATTAGAGTTCTACGTCGCTTAATTAAATCAGCCCCATTTGAAATCCCAAATTAATAAAAAATCTGACCTACCCACCTGACCCACCCACAACCATCTAGTTGGAGGTCACGTATCATATCTGGAATTGTAAAATCGGGATTAATGAAAAATGACATGGATGAGTCATTTTGGTAATGGACATGGCATAAATAAACCAAACTATTGATGAGTGGCATAAATGAGCCATTTCTGATAGTTTGATGGTATAAATGAGCCAAACTATTGACGAGTGACATAAATGAGGCATTTTCGATAGTTTGATGACATATTTGAGCCTTTTCCATAACAACCACTAAACTGTCTAGTCATGCCATAGATAAATAAAGGTGCGGAAATCCTAACTATTACAACCCTAAAATCTGAAAGTTATCGTACTAGGACTCTAAAATATAGCTACCTAAAGAATGAACAACTGTCTATAATTGTAAACAATGTCATAATAATAATAATAATAATAATAATAATAATAATAATAATAATAATAATAATAATAATAATATTCCACATGGTATCGAGCTCTCTCTTACTCCCTCTTGTAAAAATCTTCTTACTTAAATAAAAGTTTGTTCATATAAACTTCCTCTCTGCTGAGCACAACCTTCATTAATAAGATATAATTTTTATTTTCCTTTTTAATTTCTTTATTTATATTTCAGTTCATGTTTAGCCTTATAGGTTAAATACTCCGTTGAATTACGTCACACTAGACTACTGAGATCATGGTAATAATGCTTTAATACATCATGATCATGCCAAAACATGATGTTCAAGGTTAGGTAGAGACTGACCTAGGCGGACTATTTATAACCAGGCGGTGGTCCTGTTGTTGGCCCGTTTAGCCGAGGATGGCGTTTTAGAGCGTTTGTTGGACTTGTTCTAGTTGAAATAACCCCACGTCAAGGTCAGTAACCTAGTAAAACTGTTGTTACCTAGACGGCATCATGTGGTGGCGCGATCTTGCTGTGACATGGCCGGATCGCGCCATCACATGATGCCGTCTAGGTAACAACAGTTTTACTAGGTTACCGACCCTGGCGTGGGGTTATTTCAACCAGAACAAGTTCAACAAACGCCCTAAAACGCCAACCTCGGCTAAACGGGCCAACAACAGGACCACCGCCTGGTTATAAATAGTCCGCCTAGGTCAGTCTCTACCAAACCTTGAACATCATGTTTTGGCATGATCATGATGTATTAAAGCATTATTACCATGATCTCAGTAGTCTAGTGTGACGTAACTCAACGGAGTATTTAGCCTATAAGGCTAAACATGAACTGAAATATAAATAAAGAAATTAAAAAGGAAAAATATAAATTATACCTTATTAATGAAGGTTGTGCTCAGCAGAGAGGAAGTTTATATGAACAAACTTTTATTTAAGTAAGAAGATTTTTACAAGAGGGAGCAAGAGAGAGCTCGTGCTTGGGAGTTCCAAGACTTATCTCTCAACTGAGAAGAATGATTCTTATATAACGGATCAGAAATACAAAACAACAAAATTTAAAAAGTAAATGGCCGACAACATGATGGCCAGATAAAAAGTAAAAGTAAAGTAAAAGCAAAAGCGGCCAAAAAGTAGCCGAAAGTAAAACATGATTATTACAACTTTAACAATTAAAATTGCTTTATAAAAGCAGATTCCTACTTTATAAAAGTAGCCACCTAGTGGCGGGTCCCACCAATCACTTCATCGGTGACTTGCCCTTGTCTTTTGCTGAGCTGGAAGATTCTTCCGTGTGGCCAAGAAATTGGGCTGCAAATTGTACAAAGTCCTTGGTATTAGCTGGACTTTGAGATTCTCCTACTAGGACTTGGGTATTATAGTCTTCTTCATCTTTATTATCAGTGGTATGACCAACAGATGCCATTGATGTATCAGAAATAGCTTTCATATTAAGATGCTGCATTAAATTAGATTTAAATTCCTCCATGCAAGTGGCTATGAGCTGTTCTGGGGGAATCAATCCTTTTTTCAGTTGAATTTTCCGAGCAATTTGCTCAAAAGCACTGGGTACTTCCTTTTGTCTGGAGCTAAGGGAGTCCTTATATTGTGCAATAGTGGTTTTGATCTGATTTATTAAATCTTGTCCTGGAATAGTTCCATCTTTTGATTTTTGCAATAATTTTTTCCAGAATTTTGTATAAAAAATTCTGTTTAAGCAAGGCATATTTTGCGGGGTATAACCCACTTCAACGGTCCATTTCATAATCCACGGAATAGAGAATTCAATGAAGAAATACATATTAGAAATTTCTTCAGAGAAAGTAATATTATTTTCCAAATCTATTATTTTTTTAGAAACATCAACCCATTCAAGATATAAACTTTTGAAGGGTTACGTAAAGATTTAATAGTTGGACCATAATGGATCCACCATTGATAAAACCAATTTGGTATGCCCTGTTTATAAACATTGGCACATATTTTTATAAACCATGAGTGTTTCCTATTAGGATTCTCATATAAAAGAGTTTTATTAAAGCTTTCAACATAATCCCAATAATTGAATTTAACTGGAA
Organism: Lycium ferocissimum; assembly: GCF_029784015.1. Lineage (NCBI taxonomy): Eukaryota > Viridiplantae > Streptophyta > Magnoliopsida > Solanales > Solanaceae > Lycium > Lycium ferocissimum. Next base: position 55,278,939 of record NC_081346.1, read on the forward strand.
CTTTTTGTTCTGGGTGGATATAATCCCTATCTTTTAATGGACTTATTCCCCATTCATTTGGAGAAAATACCTTTTTTTATGATAATTTTTGAAAAATTATACATCTTCTTGCTATTAGAAGGATAAAAATGCTGGAATTCAGCTGACCCTGTATATGATAAGATCATTTTATAATTCATCCGATATTTATAAGTCGGAGTAGCGTATGATTATTTATGTATCAAAATACCTTTGCATTATTTGCCAAGGCTCATCTTTCCATTGGAGATCATCATTCTCAAGGAGAATTATTAACTCTCGTTGAGTGTTTTCTTCATATGAATCAATGTCCTCATTATCATCAATTGTGAGGGCACTGGAGTATGATGGAGGCATATTATCCCCTTTTTTCTGTGCTTCTATAAAAGCAAGATATTCAGCATAAGTGATTTGCTTCTGGGTATTACCAGAAGTTTCTGCAATATTGTCGGCTATTAGCCTTTTGTTGCCCATTTGAGCAAGAACAGTGCCTCTGCCCGTTCCTTTTTGTCCTCTTCCTCGTCCTCTATTAGAGGGAGGTGTCAATGTGGGTCTCATCCTGCAAGTGAGAAAATAACAGTTATGAACTTAAGTATTCTCTAGTGAGAAAATCAGGGAGACTATTATCAATTCCCTTTTTTTTTTTTTTTTTTTTATTGTATTGCTTGCGTATAAGCATCAGTTCAGGATTTTAGAATCTTCTTTAATCTATCATATAAAATAGACGTGTCTTGAGCCAAATTTTTATAAAATGGCGAAATATAATTTAAACTTCCAAGAAATATTTGGAGTTGAGTTTTATCAGTAGTAATATCAGGAAATTTAGAAGCAAATTCTATACTTCTATTAATAGGAACAATTTTTTCCTTTTCAATATTATGACCAAGAAATCTAACTTTTATTTGAAAAGTGACATTTTCGGCTTAGATATAACTAAACCATTTTGAATAATAATTTTCTTGAATATATCAAGATGTTTGAAATGCATTTCAATAGTATTTGAAAATACTAAAATATCATCGATATAGACAATGATAAAATTGCTATAAGCCATGAAAATATCATTCATAATCTTTTGAAACTCTGAAGGGGCATTCTTCAGTCCAAAAGGCATTACATTCCATTCAAATTGTCCAATTGGGACATTAAAAGCAGTTTTATATTTATCTGCTTCGGCTATTTGGATTTGCCAATAACCTGATTTTAAATCAAATTTAGAAAATATGATCGCATTATGAAGTCGATCTAATAAATCCTTTTTATTAGGAATGGGATATCTAATCCATTTTAAAACCTTATTAAGGGGTTTATAATTAATTACCAATCTTAGAACTTCTCGTTCCTGTTCAGCATGTTTATTAACATAAAAAGCTGTGCATGACCATGGAGATTTCGAAGATCGTATAAGACCTTTTTGTAAAAGAGAAGAAATCTCATTTTTGCATAATTCCAAATATTCGGAATTCATTTGACATGGTCTTGCTTTAGTAGGAATATTATTTTCAGAAAAAGATTCTTCATATGGAAGAGTGACAATATGTCTTTTTCTGTCCCAAAAAGCATTAGGATGGTCACTACAAATTTGTAGAGAAAATTGATTTTTTATAAACTCAATTTTATCCTGTAATTTAGGATTTTGTAAAATATCTTCAATTTGAAGAGTATAAATTTCTTGTTTAAGAAAATTAATTTGTTGATGCTTATTCATCAGTCTATCCTTGATTTCATTCAAAATCCTTGAGAAAGGTTCAGTTATAAACTCAACTTTAATAGGCTTATCATCATATGTTTCTATAAAACCTTTGTCATCCATCCATTGAATAGGAAATAATTTATGAATGAATGGAGTGCCCAAAATGACTTGATTAGAAATATTTTTTATCAATACAAAGTTTTCAGGAATACAAACTTTATCTTGGCAAATATAGGCTTTGGGTAATTTATAAGTTATACCTAATTTTTGGCCACTAGCAGACCGTAAACTATGAATAGTTTTTTGAAAATACTTTGAAGGAATTAATCCTTCTTGAATACAACTTAAATCTGTTCCACTATCAACTAGAGCAAGAACTCTTTTTTGAAATTATAATTGATTAAAAGAGTAACTTTTATAAAAAAATTAAAAGAAGTAATGATATCCAGTTTTGTCAAGAAGCTGGAACTGGGGCCACTACTTTCTCCTTCCTCCGTAGTAACTGATCTACGGTGTTATTAATGTAGGTTTTCTCTAGTATAATCGGTGTTTCTATAATTTGTTTTTCCTTTCCCCTCTAGTTGCGAGACCCGATGATCTAAAGTAGTCTCGGTGTCTCTGAGGGTGGAAATTCCTTGCTTAAGGTTATGAACCTCTCTTTCTAAATCTTGGGTGGTTGCCGGTGTACTTATAATATTCCGGCGTTCTTCAAGGAGTTGTTTGACTCCGGTATAGTATAAGGTCCCGTAAGTTCTCTAATTTCTACAATGGAGCTGGTTCTTCTTGGGGGGCCGTTTTTGAACCTATTTGGTCTATGATTTGGGACCTAAGGCTGGGATCCTTAATGTATTTAAGGAGGTCAACGAGGTTATTTCCATCTAAAACCTAAAGATTGGTTTCATTAAACTGGGAAACTAGTTTATAAAACTCATCGTCTTCCTTAGATTTAACACAAGGCTGCCCTATTTGGCATGGTTGACAGTCATCGTCTGAACTGGTTGAGATATAACTCTCTTCGTCTAACACCTTAATATCTTCATTTGAAGAGGGGTTTAGTAGAGCTATCACTTTCTTTACCAGAATCATCCTCTGGTTTTGAATTTAATAAAATCTTATATAAAGATTCTCTAAGGTCATCATCTATGTTAAGGGCTTTAATCTTTTCCTTAACCTTACAATTCTTATAAAAATGATCGACTCTGCCATACTTATAACAGGCTTTTGAGTTTTTGGATTTAATAAAATCCTTCCTTTCTTTGAAAGTCTTTTTGCGCCTATCTCTTTTCTGTAAGCGTTTCTTCTTCCATTGTTGGAAGTCTTTGTGCTTCTTTTTATGCCTATGAGGCTTCTTGGAAGATTGTGGAATATCCATACCAAACTGTCCACAAAATTCTCCTAATTGTTGTCTTTCATTAAGACCATGGCGCTTGATACGATTGAGCCTAATTTCATTACATAAGGCTAACCCTTCCTGCATACAAGTACCAATTAATTTACCATAAGTATAAGTATCATAATCTATACTTCTTTCCCCTTTCCTACGAGCCTTTCTAACTCTTTCTGCAAAAAAAAAAGGGAGTCCATCTATAAATTTGGACTTCCAATGAGAGTCATTACTCTCTGGTAACTCCATTGACCCCCGCAAAGAAAAACATCTTTATACCATCTAAATGAGGTTGGGTCTTGCATCTAAGGTTTTGAAGCATGGTACGAATAGACTCATTATTATCCGTCCATATTCCTAAAAAATGTTCAACAATATTAATAACTAGTGTATAAACTATGTTTGAAACAGGGGCTTCATTGCCACCTTCCCCTTTTAACAGAAGAGTTAAAATAGAATATGTTGTGTAAGGGTTAGATAATTATCCCACCAACCTTTTAATTGGCTAGTGAAACCGAGCCTATAATCATTTCTGCAATAGTTTTTTCATCATTTTTATGAATTTTGCAGATAGTGTTGTACATCAACATTCTATGAATAGTGCAATAAATCTGACGTTCACTATAACCGTCAATATTCCATTTATATATTTCCTTACCACTATAACTGTTGGAAATAACATGTTCGCGTTCCTCTAATAGAGCATCTTGAGGAGTTGGTCGAGGATAATAGTACATCCTCTGGGTAGGCTTGACTGCATAATATTCATCAATTTTATTAATATCTGATGCTATGCGAGCCTTATAATCAACATTAGACAAATATTTATCATCCTCTGCAATTAAAGGACTGAGTTTTAAACCTTTAAACTTTTCATCTAAAAGTCTTTCTAAATCTGATAAAGGTTTTAATTTAAAATCATCTAATGCAATATTAGATATCCCATTCCTAATCACTACAACAAATATGATATTTACCTACGAAATTGCTAGCTACGATGTAAAATTTGTCACTAATTATTCACTTTCGCAAAAAAAATTACATTTCGTACTTAAATACATGAGACACATATTTTTAGTGACGAAACATAAACTTCGTAGCAAAGTTTTGTCCACTAAAGTTTCCCTCCAAAAATTGAGTTAGCGCCATTTATTGAATAACATTAGC
>NC_081346.1:55283300-55335622 GCF_029784015.1 Lycium ferocissimum
TATGTCTTCCATTTGCCTTATTTTAGATGACTTGAGTCATCCTTTTTACCTTGGATGTTGAGGTTTGTTGGCTTATTATTGTCACCAATTTTTACTTAACACCACACTTAAGTAATTCTTAATCTCCAATAATATTTTTATATTAAGTAAATCCGAGGTTTCTATCTCACGTTGATTCTTTCGCGAATCACTCAACGTATAAAATACGGGGTCTAAAATTCTTGTCAATTAAATAACCGAATTACCGGTTATCGCAAGCTATAGATACCAAAATTAGACCACAAAAAGGGTGTTTTAGAGATGTTAGGCATAAAAGTGCTAAACGACCAAACGGGTCGTTACAGATTGACGATTTTTTTTTCGTCACATAAAGTTTTTTGTGACGAAATATGACTTTTAGGTGACAAAATAATTCGTGACTGATAATGACATTTGTTGTAGTGAATAAAAATGATTTATTAGATCGACTTCATAATGCGATCATATTTTCTAAATTTGATTTAAAATCACGTTATTGGCAAATCCAAATAACCGAAGCAGATAAATATAAAACTGCTTTTAATGTCCCAATTGGACAATTTGAATGGAATGTAATGCCTTTGGATCAAGAATGCTCCTTCAGAGTTTCAAAAGATTATGAATGATATTTTCATGGCTTATAGCAATTTTATCATTGTCTATATCGATGATATTTTAGTATTTTCAAATACTATTGAAATGCATTTCAAACATCTTGATATATTCAAGAAAATTATTATTCAAAATGGTTTAGTTATATCTAAGCCGAAAATGTCACTTTTTCAAACAAAAGTTAGATTTCTTGGTCATAATATTGAAAAGGGAAAAATTGTTCCTATTAATAGAAGTATAGAATTTGCTTCTAAATTTTCTGATATTATTACTGATAAAACTCAACTCCAAAGATTTCTTGGAAGTTTAAATTATATTTCGTCCTTTTATAAAAATTTGGCTCAAGACACGTCTATTTTATATGATAGATTAAAGAAGATTCCAAAACCCTGGACTGATGCTCATACACAAGCAATTCAAAAAATCAAGGAAAAAGTTAATAATCTTTCTTGTCTTACTTTAGCTAATCCTAATTGGCAAAAAATTATTGAAACTGATGCCTCTGATATTGGCTATGGAGGAATTCTTAAAAAACTTTCTCCAAATGATAGACAAGAATATTTAGTCCAGTTTTATTCTGGCAAATGGAATAATAGCCAAAAGAACTATGCTACTGTAGCAAAAGAAATTCTTGCTATAGTAAAATGTGTTCTTAAATTTCAAGGTGATTTATATAATCAAAAGTTTTTGATAAAAACTGACTGCCAAGCAGCAAAATTTATGTTTAATAAAGATTGTAAACATGATGTTTCTAAACAAATATTTGCCAGATGGCAAGCTCTTTTAGCACCATTTGATTTCGAAATTCATTATAAAAAGGGAATTGATAATAGTCTCCCTGATTTTCTCACTAGAGAATACTTACGTTCATAACTGTCATTTTCTTACTTACAGGATGAGACCCACATTGACACCTCCCTCTAATAGAGGACGAGGAAGAGGACAAAAAGGAAGGGGCAGAGGCACTGTTCTGGCTCAAATGGGCAACAAAAGGCTAATAGCCGACAATATTGCAGAAACTTCTAGTAATACCCGTAAAATCACTTATGCCGAATATCTTGCTTTTTATAGAAGCACAGAAAAAAAAAGGGGATAATATGCCTCCATCATACTCCAATGCCCTTACAATTGATGATAATGAGGACATTGATTCATATGAAGAAAACACTCAACGAGAGTTAATAATTCTCCTTGAGAATGATGATCTACAATGGAAAAATGAGCCTTGGCAAATAATGCAAAGGCATTTTGATACAAACATACGCTACTCCGACTTATAAATATCGGATGAATTATGAAATGATCTTATCATATACAGTCGGCTAATTCCGATTTTTATCCTAGCATAATAGCAAGAAAATGTATAATTTTTCAAAAATTATCATAAAAAAGGTATTTTCTCCAAATGAATGGGGAATAAGTCCATTAAAAGACGGGATTATATCCACCCAACAAAAAGTCCCGCTTAAATTCAATTATTGGGATTATGTTGAAAGCTTTAATAAAGCTCTTTTTATATGAGAATCCTAATAGGAAACACTCATGGTTTATAAAAATACGTGCCAATGTTTATAAACAGGCATACCAAATTGGTTTTATCAATGGTGGATCCATTATGGTCCAACTATTAAATCTTTACCAGTAACCCTTGAAAAGTTTATATCCGAATGGGTTGATGTTTCTCCAAAAATAATAGATTTGGAAAATAATATTACTTTCTCTTCAAGAAATTTCTAATATGTATTTCTTCATTGAATTCTCTATTCCGTGGATTATGAAATGGACCGTTGAAGTGGGTTATACCCCGCAAAATATGCCTTGCTTAAACAGAATTTTTTATACAAAGTTTGGGAAATAATTATTGGAAAAATCAAAAGATGGAACTATTCCAGGACAAGATATAATAAATCAGATCAAAACCACTATTGCACAATATAAGGACTCCCTTAGCTCCAGACAAAAGGAAGTACCCAAAGGCTTTTGAGCAAATTGCTCGGAAAATTCAACTAAAGAAAGGACTGATTCCCCCAGAACAGCTCATAGCCACTTGCATGGAGGAATTTAAATCTAATTTAATGCAGCATCTTAATATGGAAGCTATTTCTGATACATCAATGGCATCTGTTGGTCATACCACTGATAATAAAGATGAATAAGACTATAATACCCAAGTCCTAGCAGGAGAATCTCAAAGTCCAGCTAATACCGAGGACTTTGCACAATTTGCAGCCCAATTTCTTGGCCACACGGAAGAATTTTCCAGCTCAGCAAAAGACAAGGGCAAGTCACCGATGAAGTGATTGGTGGGACCCGTCACTAGGCGGCTACTTTTATAAAGTAGGAATCTGCTTTTATAAAGCAACTTTAATTATTAAAGTTGTAATAATCATGTTTTACTTTCGGCTACTTTTTGGCCGCTTTTGCTTTTACTTTACTTTTACTTTTTTTCTGGCCATCATGTTGTCGGCCATTTACTTTTTAAATTTTGTTGTTTTGTATTTCTGATCCGTTATATAAGAATCATTCTTCTCAGTTGAGAGATAATTCTTGGAACTCCCAAGCACGAGCTCTCTTGCTCCCTCTTGTAAAAATCTTCTTACTTAAATAAAAGTTTGTTCATATAAACTTCCTCTCTGCTGAGCACAACCTTCATTAATAAGGTATAATTTTTTTTTCCTTTTTAATTTCTTTATTTATATTTCAGTTCATGTTTAGCCTTATAGGCTAAATACTCCGTTGAATTACGTCACACTAGACTACTGAGATCATGGTAATAATGCTTTAATACATCATGATCATGCCAAAATATGATGTTCAAGGTTAGGTAGAGACTGACCCAGGCGGACTATTTATAACCAGGCGTTGGTCCTGTTGTTGGCCCGTTTAGCCGAGGATGGCGTTTTAGGGCGTTTGTTGGACTTGTTCTGGTTGAAATAACCCCACGCCAGGGTCGGTAACCTGGTAAAACTGTTGTTACCTAGACGGCATCATGTGGTGGCACGATCCTGCTATGACATGGTATCAGAGCCATGGTGTTTTCAGTAGTAATAGGTGATGTAATTCAACGATTTCATATCATGAATTTTATAAATCGAAAAAGAACTGTTAAAAATAGTAAAAAAAAAAAAAAAAAAGGAATATGATACTCCTCAAGAACTGGATCTCCTTAATAAATGGACAATTTCTAAAATAGAACCTAGAACAATATATCAGATGGGTACTTTTGAGAAAATAGGTCTCAAACAAGTAGTTAAAACTACTGAAGAAACTATGACTGTAGATAATGATCATGCTACCTTTAGACTATTATCTGACAGTGATCTTGCCCCTTATAGGGTAACCCATAGATTTATGCATATTGGGTTAATTCACGTTGCATTTAAACCTTTAACCTTAAGAGGTTTACCAGAAAGCTTTATAGCAGCTTTAAGAGATGAAAGAAACCGAAACTGGAAAAAATCCCTCATAGGGACAGTCTAAACAAGTTTGGCTTATGGTCCAGTTTATTTTAATGCTTATCCTAACTTGCAGGTATCTTTGCAGGATGATAATTCTTTAGATGCTTTAATATTAAGTATCAAATTACATGGTGTTGATTATATTGTGCTGACTCCATCAAAAGCATCTACTTCTCAAATAAGAGATGATGATTCTAATAGAATTGATACCTTAAAAATTGACCAGGATAATATTGTAACTAGTGTGACAGACCCAGAATTGACTGAGTCAGATATGGATTTTCCAATTTTTAATGGATCAAGACCCAAAACTTGATTTTAGTCGGGGATCACCAGCAAGATTGGAAATCAGTAAAGAGTTTTATACTCCTAAATGGATAACATTTAGAAAATGGTTTTTTGATAATTTTAAACCAGAGGAGACAATAGTTTTCCAAGAAGAATTTTATAAAAATCTTTCCAAAGTAAATAAGATTATATCTTTTGTACCTTGGTTTTTAGCAAAATATTTTGCTCATTATATTTCTGTTCTTGAAAGGGATTATAGATTACCTAATGGAAAAATAGTTCATAGTGTATTTCCTCCACAACCATCTTTTCAATTAGGGAAAGATTTACATTTTGCGACTTTTTCAAAATTAATTGAAAACGATAGTTTGCCTGTTATAACTAAGCATATTAATAATATGATTAGGCAACAAAATTATTCCAATGTTTATATGAATAAATATTTTGGGTGAACAAATATTTTCACTTCAAGAAAAAGTTGATAAACTTTTAACTTGTCTTAATAAGGCGCCTACTTCTGATAAGGAAAAACAGAAGGAAGTTGTTGCTACTCCAAGTATACAGCCTCCTCCTGAAATTCATGATTTTAAATTAAAACCTTTATAAGATTTAGAAAGACTTTTAGATGAAAAGTTTAAAGGTTTAAAACTCAGTCGTTTAATTGCAGAGAATGATAAATATTTGTCTAATATTGATTCTAAGGGTCGCATAGCATCAGATATTAATAAAATTGATGAATATTATGCAGTTAAGCCTACCCAGAGGATGTACTATTATCCTCGACCAACTCCTCAAGATGTTCTATTAGAGGAACATGAACATGTTATTTCCAACAGTTATAGTGGTAAGGAAATATATGAATGGAATATTGACGGTTATAGTGAACGTCAGATTTATTGCACTATTCATAGAATGTTGATGTACAGCACTATCTACAAAATTCATAAAAATGATGAAAAAACTATTGCAGATATGATTATAGCTGGTTTCACTGGCCAATTAAAAGGTTGGTGGGATAATTATCTAACCTTTACACAGCGTCATTCTATTTTAACTGCTGTTAAAAGGGAAGGTGGCAATGAAGCCCCTGTTTCAAACATAGTTTATACACTAGTTATTAATATTGTTGAACATTTTTCAGGAAGATGGACGGATAATAATGAGTCTATTTGTACCATGCTTCAAAACCTTAGATGCAAGACCCTAACCTCATTTAGATAGTATAAAGATGTTTTTCTTTGCAGGGTCATGGAGTTACCAGAGAGTAATGACTCTCATTGGAAGTCCAAATTTATAGATGGACTCCCTCCTTTTTTTGCAGAAAGAGTTAGAAAGGCTCTTAGGAAAGGAGAAAGAAGTATAGATTATGATACTTATGGTAAATTAATTGGTACTTGTATGCAGGAAGAGTTAGCCTTATGTAATGAAATTAGGCTCAATCAGCAGATCAAGCGCCATGGTCTTAATGAAAGACAACAATTAGGAGAATTTTGTGGATAGTTTGGTATGGATATTCCCCAATCTTCCAAGATGCCTCATAGGCATAAAAAGAAGCACAAAGACTTCCAACAATGGAAGGAGAATCATTTCCTTAACCTTATAATTCTTATAAAAATGACCGACTCTGCCACACTTATAACAGGCTTTTGGATTTTTGGATTTAATAAAATCCTTCCTTTCTTTGAAAGTCTTTTTGCGCCTATCTCTTTTCTGTAAGCGCTTCTCCTTCCATTGTTGGAAGTCTTTGTGCTTCCTTTTATGCCTATGAGACTTCTTGGAAGATTGTGGAATATCCATACCAAACTGTCCACAAAATTCTCCTAATTGTTGTCTTTCATTAAGACCATGGCGCTTGATCTACTGATTGAGCCTAATTTCATTACATAAGGCTAACCCTTCCTGCATACAAGTACCAATTAATTTACCATAAGTATCATAATCTATACTTATTTCCCCTTTCCTAAGAGCCTTTCTAACTCTTTCTGCAAAAAGAGGAGGGAGTCCATCTATAAATTTTGACTTCCAATGAGAGTCATTACTCTCTGGTAACTCCATGACCTTGCAAAGAAAAACATCTTTATACCATCTAAATGAGGTTAGGGTCTTACATCTATGGTTTTGAAGCATGGTACGAATAGACTCATTATTATCCGTCCATCTTCCTGAAAAATGTTCAACAATATTAATAACTAGTGTATAAACTATGTTTGAAACAGGGGCTTCATTGCCACCTTCCCTTTTAATAGCAGTTATAATAGAATGACGCTGTGTAAGGGTTAGATAATTATCCCACCAACCTTTTAATTGGCTAGTGAAACCAGCTATAATCATATATGCAATAGTTTTTTCATCATTTTTATGAATTTTACAGATAGTGCTGTACATCAACATTCTATGAATAGTGCAATAAATCTGACGTTCACTATAACCGTCAATATTCCATTCATATATTTCCTTACCACTATAACTGTTGGAAATAACATGTTCATGTTCCTCTAATAGAACATCTTGAGGAGTTGGTCGAGGATAATAGTACATCCTTCCGGGTAGGCTTAACTGCATAATATTCATCAATTTTATTAATATCTGATGCTATGCGACCCTTAGAATCAATATTAGACAAATATTTATCATTCTCTGCAATTAAACGACTGAGTTTTAAACCTTTAAACTTTTCATCTAAAAGTCTTTCTAAATCTTATAAAGGTTTTAATTTAAAATCATGAATTTCGTGAGGAGGAAACGTATACTTGGAGTAGCAACAACTTCCTTCCGTTTTTTCCTTATCAGAAGTAGACGCCTTATTAAGACAAGTTAAAAGTTTATCAACTTTTTCTTGAAGTGAAAATATTTGTTCACCCAAAATATTCATATAAACATTGGAATAATTTTGTTGCCTAATCATATTATTAATATGCTTAGTTATAACAGGAAAACTATCGTTTTCAATTAATTTTGAAAAAGCTGCAAAATGTAAATCTTTCCCTAATTGAAAAGATGGTTGTGGAGGAAATACACTATGAACTATTTCTCCACTAGGTAATCTATAATCCCTTTCAAGAACAGAAATATAATGAGCAAAATATTTTGCTAAAAACCAAGGTACAAAAGATATAATCTTATTTGCTTTGGAAAGATCTTTATAAAATTCTTCTTGGAAAACTATTGTTTCCTCTGGTTTAAAATTATCAAAAAACCATTTTCTAAATGTTATCCATTTAGGAGTATAAAACTCTTTACTGATTTCCAATCTTGCGGGTGATCCCCGACTAAAATCAAGTTTTGGTTCTTGATCCATTAAAAATTGGAAAATCCATAACTGACGTAGTCAATTCTGGGTCTGTCACACCAGTTACAATATTATCCTGGTTAATTTTTAAGGTATCAATTCTATTATAATCATCATCTCTTATTTGAGAAGTAGATGCTCTTGATGGAATCTGCACAATATAATCAACAGGAGATATATAAGATCTATTAGAAGATAAAGATCTAGGTATACTAGAACGAACACTATTATGTTCATAATCTTCTAGAGCGGGTATAGGATCATGAAATTTCAATTTTACTATCCCATCTGGGATCTGTTCAATTTCTGAAATCTCAGTAAAAATGTTTTGAGGAGGTGTTGCTCCTTCAATGACCCATTCTTTAGGGAAGTCTATTTCATCCCACTTGATAGGTCTTCTAGTCATAATTTTGAATTTACCAAAATTAGTTTCTATTAAAATAGTTTCATTTTTAAAATTCATGATTTTACACATAGGATTCATGGTATATAATGGTTTATAATAAATTCTACAACAGATGCATATTACCTCTGTACCTGGCATATAATCATAACCATGTAATTTGATACTTAATATTAAAGCATCCAAAGAATTATCATCCTGCAAGGATACCTGCAAGTTAGGATAAGCATTAAAATAAACTGGACCATAAGCCAAACTTGTTTGGACTGTCCCTATGAGGGATTTTTTCCAGTTTCGGTTTCTTCCATCTCTTAAAGCTGCTATAAAGCTTTCTGGTAAACCTCTTAAGGTTAAAGGTTTAAATGCAACTTGAATTAACCCAATATGCATAAATCTATAGGTTACCCTATAAGGGGCAAGATCACTGTCAGATAATAGTCTAAAGGTAGCATGATCATTATCTACAGTCATAGTTTCTTCAGTAGTTTTAATTACTTGTTTGAGACCTATTTTCTCAAAAGTACCCATCTGATATATTGTTCTGGGTTCTATTTTAGGAATCGTCCATTTATTAAGAAGATCCAGTTCTTGAGGAGCATCATATTCCTCTTTTTTACTATTTTTAATAGTTCTTTTTCGATTTATAAAATTCATGATATGAAATCGTTGAATTACATCACCTATTACTACTGAAAACACCATGGCTCTGATACCATGTCACAGCAGGATCGCGCCACCACAGGATGCCGTCTAGGTAACAACAGTTTTACTAGGTTACGACCCTGGCGTGGGGTTATTTCAACCAGAACAAGTCCAACAAACGCCCTAAAACGCCATCCTCGGCTAAACGGGCCAACAACAGGACCACCGCCTGGTTATAAATAGTTCGCCTGGGTCAGTATCTACCTAACCTTGAACATCATGTTTTGACATGATCATGATGTATTAAAGCATTATTACCATGATTTCAGTAGTCTAGTGTGACGTAATTCAACGGGGACAGTCCAACTAATCCTGTTGTGACATGTTTTGATCTGATTTATTAAATAATAGTAATAATAATAATAATAATAATAATAATAATAATAATAATAATAATAATAATAATAATAATAATAATAATAATAATATTAATAATAATAATAATAATAATAATAATAAGAATCACAATAATAAGAATAACAATAATAATGATGATGATGATGATGATGATGATGATGATGATGATGATGATGATGATGATGATGATGATGATGATGATGATAATAATAATAATAATAATAATAATAATAATAATAATAACCACCAAACTGTCTAGTCATGCCATAAATAAATAAAGGTGCGGAAATCCTAACTATTACAACCCTAAAATCTGAAAGTCATCATACTAGGGCTCTAAAATATAACTACCTAAAGAATAAACAACTGTCTATAAATGTAAATAATGTCAGGATGAAAGTAGACATCAATTAAGAAAGATCTTTAGGCGGCATGGCATGGATAGAAGCTCACCCTCGGATCTGATCAGGAACTGGCCTCGAGCTAAATATGAGGTCCGGAAGATGTCTCTGGCACACAATCTGCACTTAAAGAAAGAGTGCAAAGAAGATAGTATCAGTACAAACACTATGTACCGGTGGATATCATAGGCCGACTAAGATTAGTATCATGCATACATTTATAAAATTAACAAGATAGGCAAAGACAACCCATAAGTAAATATTGTCATCAACAGAAATCAACTACCACAGAATAAGATAAGTCCAGCCACAACCCTTAACAGAATAATATAAGTTCGGTGCAATGCAATACAACAATGATAGTATCTCAACCGTGTACACACATGCTAAATGGTAATGTTTCCCCAAATAGACATGACCTACAGGGAACCACCCACGGTGTCCATGCACCACTCACTCCAAAACTGACCTCGAATCACGAGCCTATAACTAGGCTACATCTTCACCCCCGGTCAAATGTGTGTCAATATATATATATTTATGTATTTTATCACAATACGCATCTCAACGTATTTTCAGCCTAACAGTCAATATGGAATATGATCAGCCATCAATATCATGTCAAGAAATACAAGGCTTTAACCCACAAGTTATATCAAGACTCAAGTAAATCAACTCATCAACAACATGGGTATATATCAATCAATAAGAAAATTATATTGAACTCCTTCCTTCTCACAACACAACAGTTACACCTCGGGTTTTCAGAACATAAAATAATGGCGATAAGCCACATAATCAATCAATCAGTACCAACCCAAGAAATTCTAACCAGACTTTCTGTCCCAAGACTTATACATGCTTTCTCCCATCAATTTTATCACATATACATTCAAATAATATAAGTCTAACTCAAGTAGACCGTAACCTACCTCAGATGCAGAACCGAAACAATGCAAGCTACTCCGCAACAGCTTATCCCTTCCGTAACACTTTAGAACGTTCAAAGTCTAGCAATGTAATGCTAAGTGAGTAATAAGTCATCTACTCAAACAAGAACAACAATTGGGGAATAAAATCCAATTACTTCTACCCTTTTCAAATGGGCAAACTATCACTTATTGCAATTTCATCGTAATCTTAATCCCAATGATCGTACTATCCCCAATTCATGGGTTTCTAATCAATTCCACCCCTTTCAAGCAGTTTTTATGCTAAAGTTATCATTTTTATTAGAACCCTAAGTCTTAATATACAATTTCACCATTAATAATGTCACGCCTCGAACCATGACCTGGGCGTCATGGCTTTCGGTGCCTAACTACATGTGACCAAACGAACTCATTGGCTGGCTGAATCAACATGTGATATCAAAACATAATAAAATGCAGAAACAATACTAACACATGGTGATCTGCTAAGAAGTCTGACTGCAATATTTTATAAATGCGGAAATACTTAGTAAGTCTGAATATTTGAATAAATAGCCAACAAGGCTAACACATAAAAGCCTGCTAACATCTGAGTGACTGAACTATAGTTTATAAAGCCTCTAATGAATGCTGAAAGGGTTAACTATCTACCAAGACAAGGCCCAGGAGTACCCAACTGACTAACATAATGTAAAGACTAAAGACATGATAACACCCCGAAGGAAGTGGGCTCACCAAGCAGCTGATACGAGCTAGTCCAAACTAGCAAAAGCGTCAACCTATAAATCGTTGCCTCCATCGTGAGATGCAGGCCCCCAAGCAATAAAAAGGGACATCAGCACATTTGAATTGTACTGGTATAAAAAGCAACTAAAAGAAGAAACTATAAGCACATGAAACTAAAATTAAAACTGAAACTGATATCTGAGAACTAAAATAAACATGAGAAGTAAGGATATGATTACTTTTTGTTCCTGAATGAAGAATCACCTGTGTAACTGACAATATAAACAGTGGCCTAGGGCCCAATAATATTCACAAAATATGTATCCTCAGAACCAAGCAATACGTATGCATTGGCCTAGGGCCTAAAATACAGATACAAGTGTTCAATATTAAGCAATTCATAATACTGAGACTAAGAGATGACTGATAGCATGAAAACTATTTCTGATTATGAAACTTAAGCCAATAACTTATTATACACTGATGAGACTCATGTTATATCAATACACAAGTCTGTAATGATTGTGTATTGAGTTCATGATAGTCAAAGTGATAACCATGAATGAATAATGAAACTATATCCCTAGAAGATAGAAGTTTTACAATTATTCATGAAACTAGGGCTAAAATATATTCTGATCAATTTATGATAAGCATGAAGAACATGGAAAGGGGAGAATCATGAATATTCCCTAACGTAGATAGTTTACCTCACATACCTATATACGCTCCAAAACTTGTAACTATTGGCCTGAACTTGAGAAGAATCCCAAAAGCCTAAGTCTTGAACCCTTTAGATGGGTTTTCTTGAAAACCTTAGGTTAGGAACAATGAATTCTTGTTTAACATTCATTAATATATATTAGAATCCACTCAGAATGGGCTGGGATTGCTTACCTTATTGTTCTTAGTGATGAAGGAGAAGAGCAAGTCGTTCTAGGGTTTGAAGAGTATGAAAAGTGGGATTAAAACTGAACCCCACGTATTTATAGTTTCTGGTGAGACGGGTGAAGTACGGGCACGAGGTACGTCTCGTACTTTGAAGTATGAGCCATACTTGGGTTGAAAATTCCACTGAGGAAATCATTTTGGCCATTGATCTAAGGGATAGAAGTACGTCCCGTACATGGATGTACGTCCCGTGTATCATAGGCCGAACTTCGCCTGACAAGATCAGTGACCTCTGGTCTTCTTCCCTCTATGTACGCCTTCCATGTACATCCTGTACTTCAAAGTACGGGCCGTAATTTTTGACATAAGTTGTACTTCTCCCGTTCTGAGCCTATTTTTCCACTTCAAAACTTCTGTCTTGGTTGAAGTCCCTGAATGATGAACATAGGATAGTTTAGAGGTACTAGGTTTTACAATATCTCCTACTTGGGATCATTCATCCTCGAATGATTGGTCATTGTAAGACAAGACTGACGGGAACATGTGTACACTACTGTCATGAACACTGGACTAAAAGGAATACTGAACTGAATAGTTTGATGAACTGAATAACTACTGAGATGACTGAATGAACACTGAACTGAGTGACTACTGAACTGACTAAATACTGGAAACATGGAAACTGTAGAATGAAATCTGAATAGGAAGGTAAATTACGACTCATTCCATTCACTAGCCCTGCCTTCGGCATCCCCCTTCTTACGGTTGAGGTAACAGCTTTGGGCATGGCCAGCTCCCATAGTGTGACGGGTGGTGTGTAGAAGACTCGGGAATGAATTCTTCATCATATGGATGACCGGCAATTACTAACGATTCCGGCTTCATGCAGGCGAGTTGCAGCCTGCAATCCGAACTGAGGACGAGTTTTTGGGGCTCGCGAGATCGCGACCCTTTGTCCCGGCCATTGTAGCATGTGTGTCGCCCAGGGCATAAGGGGCATGATGACTTGACATCATCCTCACCTTCCTCCTGCTCATAACCGACAGTCTGTTCAGGGTTCCAAATTTAACAATGGTAACTAAACACGAGGGTATTTTCTGCTGACTCTTCAAAGAGATAGGGATATCTGGACTTCAATTTCGCTTCGGCTTCCCATGTAGCCTCTTCAAATTTTGACTTCTCCATATACCTTCACTGAGGCAGCCTTTTTCATTCTCAACTTGCCAACCTGACAATTAAGAATTTCCACTGGTACTTCTTCATAAGCCAAACTATCATTGACTAATATGCTATCAGTCGGGACAACCAATGACGGGTCTCCCACACACTTTCTCAACATGGACACATGAAACACTAGGTGCAAACAACCAAGTCTTATGGAAACTCAAGTTCATAGGGCACTTGAATAATCCTTCGCAGGATTCTGCATGGCCTAATAAAGCGAGGATTAAGCTTCCCCTTCTTTCTAAATCTCATAACTCCTTTCATAGGCGAAACTTTAAGGAACACCCAATCATCAACTTGAACAGCTAAGTCTCTTCGTCTCACATCTCTATAAGACTTTTGGTGACTCTGAACCGTTTTCAAACGCTCCTAAATTAACTTGACTTTTTTTATAGCCTGGTAGACCAAATCTAGTCCTAATAACTCTGCTTCACCAACCTCAAACCACCCAATGGGTGACCTACACCTTCGCCTATAAAGAGCTTCAAACAGTGCCATCCTAATACTAGCATGATAACTGTCATTGTAACTAAACTCGATGAGAGGTAAGTGATCATCCCAATTACCTTTGAAATCTAGGACACATGCTCTCAACATGTCCTCAAGAGTCTGAATGGTACGCTCTTCTTAGCCATTTGTCTGAGGCTGAAAAATAATGTTGAGGTTTACCTTGATACCTAATCCCTTCTGAAAGGATATCCATAAATTGGCTGTGAACTGAGCACCACGATCTGAAATAATAGACACTGGAGTCCAATGAAGTCTGACAATTTCTCGGATATATAACTTAGCATAGTCCTCTACTGAGTCTGTTGTCTTAACTGGCAAGAAGTGTGCTGACTTAGTAAGTTTGTCCACAATCACCCAAATTGAATCATGTCTGCGGGATGAATAAGGTAGACCTGTTATAAAATCCATGTTTATCATCTCCCACTTCCAAACAGGAATATCAATATTCTGAGCCAGGCCATTAGGCCTCTGGTTTTCGGCTTTCACTTGCTGACACTCTAGATACTTAGCCACAAAATCTGCTGCATTCTTTTTTATATCATTCCACCAATAAATCTCCTTAAGATCATGATAAATTTTCATGGGACCTGGATGAATAGAATACCTGGAATGGTGAGCTTCTGACATAATTGGCTCTCTAAGCCCATCTATATCTGGAATACATAATCTACCTCAGTATCTCAAAGTACCATCATCTCCCCCTTGTTCAAAAGTCAACGTCTTATACTTGCGAATTCTCCTCTTTTATTGGGATCCAATTAACTTTCCTTATCTTCGATAATTTTTGTATACTACAATGCTGACGACTCACTTCTGAGCAAATCTTCCTTGCTGGGGAAACTGGGTTACTTACATGAACGGGTTGCTACTGTATTCGTAACTAGCATACTCTTTCGTAATGACTTAACTTTGTTCACCATGTCAGTCTTGGGGAAACCCTTTTCTAACAACTTTTAAAGGTTATTCTTCTGTAGTTTGCTTTCTTATGGCTTAGTTGATTTCTTCTTCTACTAATCACTATACTCCGGATTTAACTTAAACCCTTGGTTTCTAACACATAGTCTGATCTATTCAAACTATTACCCACTTTACTAGTGTTATCTTGACTAAAGGAATTAATCATAACTCTACTAGCTAAATTGCTAAGTCACTGTATTTGCTCAAGACTGACTTACTATTCTACAACTAACCACTTGATAACCTCATGTTCTCCTATTTTGCTCTGAATAACCTAAGTTATTTCTAACTTTCCCTCAACATTTTATCCTATTCTGAGGTTGTATACTATCTTTCTAGAACTATGGTCATAAATTAAACTTAGGGAAACTACGTCTCTGTTATATGAAAGATTGAAATACCTAACCCCAAAATTTCGTACATTCTAAAAATCATGCCCAACTATACATATATGGGGCAACCACTCAATCACATAACCTAAGAAGGAACTGCCATTCTCGTAGTAACTTACTACCATCGTACTCTCTAATTATGTTCTCACTAAGCTTAAACAAACTAAAACTATTCCCAGAAATTTAATATTGTCTGTTGATGGTGTTCATTTAGTACATCATATCTTCACAATCATGTACACGAGTCGTACGAAGGCTTTTTTTCGTTCAAAACCAAGGTAATCAATCTATGCCCGTTGTGACTAAAATCATAACATATTGCCCCATGGTGTCTTACATTAGAGTTGTCATCATCATACCTGTGGCTACATCTAAGGATGCCACTAAGTCCTGACGACCTACTAAAACATGCAAGCAATTCTGACGGAAGCCTGTAATACCAGACTTCACTACTTACGCCCTGCTTTGGGCTTGAGAGTTTTGAGAAGCTACTGAATTTGTGGACCAAGCATATTACCTCCGGTACCCTGTTTCACTGATAGGTAGTCCTTTAGATAGTGACCCTGCGTGCTGCACCCAAAACACACATCCCTGCCTGAACGATACACCCATGGTGCCTCTCATCACACTTGTTGCGTATAGGATTCTGAAAATCTCTATGGCCTATACCGGCCTGTGACTGAGAGCCTGGTACTCTAAAACTCTGTTTTTGGCTGAACTGACCTTTCTGATCATATTTAAACCTCGAGACTGGTGCACTGGCTGCAGATGGAATGGGTCCTGATGACCTCCTGTTGAAAACTGTCTGCCTCTACCTCGCTGAGATCCTCTATGATTTACGTTTCCTGTAGACTTAGCTCCTTTACTAGTTTCTCTGTTATCCTCTTCCTGCTATCTCTCACTCTCCTTTCTCAAGTACATCGTTATCACTCATCTTCCTAATTCATTATACAACATCCCCTTCTCGGGCGACTTACACTTTATTCCACTTTCAATGTCATCTCAAGTCTCATTCGTTACTAGCAAGTACTTCACAATTGTACCCCTATGGGTAATCATCCTCAGTTGGACCTTAAATTCCATGCTCATCGCTTGTGTAATCGAAAAATACGTGATTCAATAGGAAGAGAAGGTTACTTATTGTCCAAGCTTCATGGCACGATCTAGAGTAGAAATAAATGAGACAATCCTAAAAGTCTTGGTAGTTAACCGTTTATATTCGTGGCTGGCACACACATATAAAAGAAACTCCACTGGACACGGCTTCATAGAATCCCTAGGAAACTTGAACCAAGTGCTCTGATACCAAGTTTTGTCACGCCTCGAACCATGGCCTGGGTGTAACACGGCCCTCGGTACCTAACTCCATCTGACCGAGCGAACCCATTGGCTTTCTAAATCAATATGTGATATCAAAACATACTAAAATGCAGAAATAATACTAACAACTACTGATCTATTAAAAAGTCTGATTTCAATATCTTATAAATATGGAAATACTGAGTAAGTCTGAACACCTGAATAAATAGCCAACAAGGCTAACACATAAAAGCCTGCTAACATCTGACGGACTGAACTGTAGTCTATAAAGTCGCTAATGAATACTGATAGGGTTAACTGTCTATCGATACAAGGCCCCGGCATACCCAACTGACTTACATAATGTAAAAACTAAAGACATGATAACACCCAGAAGGAACTGGGGCTCACCAAGCAGCTGATACGAGCGAGTCCTAGCTAGCAGAATCATCAACCTGTAAATCATTGCTTGCATCGCGAGATGCAGACCTCCAAGCAATAAAAAAGGACATTAGCACATTTGAATATTACTGGTATGAAAAACAATAGAAAGAAGGAACTGTAAGAACAAGAAACTAAAACTGAAACTGATATCTGAGAACTGAACTAAACATGAGAAGTAAAGATATGAATACTTCCTGTTTCTGAATAAAGAATCACCTATGTAAATGATAATATAAACTATGGCCTGTGGCCCAATAATGTGCACAAAATCTGTGTCCTCAAGACCAAGCAATACGTGTGGATAAAATATGGCCTAGGGGCTAAAATATAGATACATGTGTTCAATATTAAGCAATTCATATTGCTGAGACTGAGAGATAACTGATAGCATGAAAACTATTTCTTAATATGGAACTTAAGCCAATAACTAATTATGCACTGGCTGAGACTCATGTGATGTCAATACACAGGTCTATAATGATTACATACTGAGTTCATGATATTCAAAGATATAACCTGGAATGAATTATGAAACTATTTCCCTAAAAGATAGAAGTTTTACAATTATTCATGAAACTAGGGCTAAACTGTATTCTGAATCAATTTCTGATAGGCATGAAGAACGAGGCGTAGGGAGAATCATGAATATTACTTCATGTAGATAGTTAGCCTCACATTCCTGTGTACGCTAAAAAAACTTGTAACTATTAGTCTGAACTTGAGAAGAATCCCAAAAGCCTAAGTCTTGAACCCTTTAGATGGGTTTTCTTGAAAACCCTAGGTTAGGAACAATGAATTCTTGTTTAACATTCATTAATATATATATTAGAATCCACTTGGAATGGGCTGGGATTGCTTACCTTAGTGTTCTTAGTGATGAAGGAGAAAAGCAGGTCGTTCTAGGGTTTGAAGAGTATGAAAAGTGGGATTAAAACTGAACCCCACATATTTATAGTTTACGTGAGACAGGTTAAGTACGGGCACCAGGTACATCCTGTACTTTGAAGTACGAGCTGCATTTACAGCTCGTACTTGGGTTGAAAATTCCACTGAGGAAATTATTTTGGCCATTCATCTAAGGGACAGAAGTGCGTCCCGTACATAGATGTACGTCCCGTACACCATAGGACGAACTTCGCCTGACAAGACTAGTGACCTTTAGTCTTCTTCCCTCCACGTACGCCTTCTATGTACGTCCCGTACTTCAAAGTATGGGCTGTACTTTTTGGCATAAGTCATACTTCTCCCATTCTGAGCCTATTTGGCACGTCAAAACTTTTGTGATGGTTTCTAAGTCCCTGAATCATGAACATAGGCTAGTTTAGAGGTACTGGGTGTTACAAATAATCAAATTCTAATCCTAGAAAGTGATAAGCTACACTTCTTGATGGATATACAACACTAAAATCAACAACCCATCAATTATTTAAGGGTTTACTATTTCTGGGGTTGTAATCTTTCATTCACCATTAGAGGACCTTAAACTCATCATGGAACTTAAAGATGATAATGTAATGAACAACAAAAGGGTTAAGTCTTACCTTCAAAGAGGAGTTTCACCCTAGCCTTAGAAAGTCGCCTCTCACTTTCTTGGAAACTGTTCTAGTGTTATGTAGGGAATGGCTTCGAAATTTGTGATATAAAAGTCAGTTTCTGCCTTCCGTCAACCGCTGTAGTGGTCAATGTTTCGCTGCAGTGGTCTCTTTCTAGCAGAACTTCTTCCACTATGGTGGACCTCATTAATTTCCCGACTCCCAGCGGCGGTGACCCTCGCCCCATTATGGCGGACTTGCGGCAGCGGTAGTACACCCGTTGCAGCGGTCACATCCGACCAGTGACCTCTGGTTTTTCACCAGATTTTTACCCAAAATCCCATTATCAATCCGAGGCCCTACAAATGCAAAACAAACATGCACATCAATGTAAAAACATGTTACGAACTCACCCGTGGCCTCGGAATTCCCAAAGGAGGTCAAATTTACTAAGTCACCCACCAACGGAAATAAGTCAAGTTTTCAAACAAGTGCGCAATTACAATCAAAGGACTTTATTTCATAATTTTAGCTCCTTAAGCTATCACTAGGCTCACTCCTAGTCTTGGGAAGGAACTAGCAGGGGTAACAATGGTCTAAATACCCATAATGACCTAGCGGGTCATTACATCA
This sequence comes from Lycium ferocissimum, assembly GCF_029784015.1. NCBI lineage: Eukaryota > Viridiplantae > Streptophyta > Magnoliopsida > Solanales > Solanaceae > Lycium > Lycium ferocissimum. The sequence continues at coordinate 55,302,369 of NC_081346.1, forward strand.
GATACCAATTAAACACTTGTTCGTCCCCGAACGGACAAGGAAGGGAAACACGAGGAAAGGTACCTGATTCAGTGAAAAGCTTGGGATAATTATTGCGCATATCTGATTCAGTCTCCCAATTAGCTTTCTCAATTAGGTGGTTCTTCCATTGAACCTTCACTGACACAATCTCATTAGACCTCAACTTATGAACCTCTCCATCTAGAATAGCAATGGGCATTTCCTCATAGGACAAGCTTTCATCCAACAAGACTAAATCCCAACGAATGATAAAAGAACCATCACCATGATATCTCTTCAACATAGAGACATGAAACACCAGATGAACGCCACACAAACCTGGAGGCAAGGCCAACTCATAGGCTACCTCTCCTACACAGCTAAGAATCTCGAAAGGACTGATGAACCTAGAACTGAGCTTCCCCTTTTTCCAAAATCTCATCACACCTTTCATGGGTGAGACTTTCAATCTGCTCCCCAACTATGAACTTAAGATCTTGGACCTTCCGGTCTGCATACTATTTCTGTCTACTCAAAGCCGCCAAGGGCTTTTCCTGAATCACCTTAACTTTGTCTAATGACTCTCTCAAAAGATCAATACCCCATGGCCTCACCTTAAATGCATCAAACCACCCAATAGGAGATCTACATCTCCTCCCATAAAGACCTAAACGGAGCCATATCAGTGCTCGAGTGGTAACTATTATTATACACAAACTCTGCCAATGGTAAGAACTGGCCCCAGTGACCACCGAAGTCAATCACACATGCTCGAAGCATATCCTATAGAAACTGAATCGTCCGCTCAGGCTGACCATCTGTTTGAGGGTGGAAAGTTGTACTAAGATCCAATCAAGTGCCACACTTAGATTGGAAAGTCCTCCAAAATTGGGATGTAAATTGCGTGCCTCTATCAGATACGATAGAAATAGGGACCCCATGCAAATAAACAAACTCATGAATATAAAGCTGGGCTGACTTCTAAGCAAAAGATAGGTGATCTGAATCGGTATGAAATGAGCAGACTTGGTCAATCCATCAACAATGACCCAAATCGAATCAAACTTACTCAAGGCCCTTGGAAGACGAACGACAAAATCCATAGCTATCCTCTCCCACTTCCAATCAGGAATGGGCATCCTCTGAAGCGTACCTCCATGTCTCTGGTGCTCGTACTTAACCTGCTGAAAATTTAAACACTGTGAAACACTCAATAACATCACGCTACATCCTAGCTCACCAATAGTGTTGCCTCAAATCCCGATACATCTTGGTAGCACCGAGATGAATAGAATATTTAGAACTATAAGCCTCTTCTAAAATCATCCTAATCAACTCATCAACACGAGGGACACAGACACGTGCCTTAATCCTCAGAACACCCTCACTGTTAATCATGGCCTCCTTGGCCTCATCACTCAAAACCTTGTCGCGAATCTTGCACAAGCTCACATCTTTGAACTGCTTTACCTTAATTTGCTCCAGACATGATGATCTCGCCTCAACATAAGCCAGCACTCTACCTGAATCGGACACATCAAACCTCATGAAACTGTTAGCCAGAGTCTGGACCTCCTTGGCCAACGGACGCTTCGAACCAATCAAACGAGCCAAGCTACCCATGCTAGCAGATTTCCTGCTCAAGGCATCCGCTATAACGTTTGCCTTGCAAGATGATACAAAATAGTGATGTCATAATCCTTAAGAAACTCCATCCATCTCCGCTGCCTAGAATTAAGATCTCTCTGAGTAAACACATGCTGAAGACTATGATGATTGGTGAAAATCTCACAATGGACACCATAGAGATAGTGCCTCCAAATCTTTAAAGCGAAAACCATTGCTGCCAACTCCAAGTGATGAGTGGGATAGTTCATCTAATGAATCTTCAACTGTCTGGAAGCATAAGTAATAACTCTCTTTTCCTGCATCAAAACAACACTCAAACCAGAACGAGAAGCATCACAATAAACCACAAAGTCATTTGCCCTCCACGAGCAAAGATAGAATAGGTGTTGTAGTCAATAAAGTCTTAAGCTTTTAGAAGCTCTCCTCACACTCCTCGGACCACTGAAAAGGTACCTTTTTCTGAGTCAAACGGGTAAAATGCGAAGCAATGGAAGCAAACTCCTTCACGAGCCGATGGTAGTAACTGCTAACCCTACAAAGTTGCGAATCTTTGTCACTGATGTAGGCCTAGCCCAATCTCTCACTGCCTCAATCTTGTTAGGATCAACCATAATACCCTCTTTTGACACCGCATGACCCAAGAATCATACAGACTCAAGCCAAAACTCACACTTAGAGAACTCGGCATACAACTCCTTTTCTCTCAGCAACCCAAGAACAACCCTTAAGTGTTTTTCATGATCTTCTTTGCTCTTCGAATAAACCAAAATGTCATCAATAAATACTATTACAAAAGAGTCTAAGTATGGCTTAAAAATGCCATTCATCATCCATAAAAGCAGCTGCGGCATTAGTAAGCCCAAATGACATAACAAGGAACTCATATTACCCATATCTAGTCCTGAAGGCTGTCTTAGGAATATCTTCGACCTGAATCTTCAATTGATGATAACCTGATCTCAAATCAATTTTTGAAAACACGGAAGCCCCCTGAAGCTAATCAAATAAATCATTAATACGAGGGATGGGGTACTTATTTCGGATACTGACTTTATTTAACTAGCGGTAATCAAGGCACATCCGCATAGTCCCATCTTTCTTTTTCGCAAAAAGCACAGGAGCGCCCCATAGGGAGACAGTAGGGAGGATGCTACTAAGACACTCGGACAAATGAAACCTTTACTAAGAAGATCCCAAAGTCACGCTTCTTTTCCTTCCAAATTATTGGTTTCTTCTTAACAATAACAAAAAAAAATTGTTTGTTAACAACAAAAAAAATAGCATTATATTTGGTGAGGTCAAGCATGACCGTATTTAAAATTATGATGATCAGTATACTCGAAGCTAGAACAATTCAACAGTTAAGATGACACAATTCAAGTCACACTATTAATAGTTCAAATCTTTTGTTATATAACTAGATTGTTTTTCTATTCCCCTATAAGTTGAAAGATCGTATTGATAGTTAAAATTTACTTGTGTCCGATGTTTACATCAAAGTAATAATGATATAACATATATCTTCTATCTAAAAAAAATAAAAAATAAAAAATAAAAAACTAAGAGGATCCTGAAGTTGTTCTTTCAATTCTCTCGCTGGTGCCATCCGATATGGCAGAATGGAAATAGGGCGGATCCCTGGCTCTAAGTCAATACAAAAATTAATATCACTGTCTGGTGGCATGCCTGGAAAGTCCACGGGAAACACCTCCTCAAACTCACACACTACTGGGACTGACTCAATATATGGGTTCTCTGCACTAGTATCACGGAGATGCGCAAAATAAGCCAAGCACCCCTATCAACTAGCTTCTTTGCACGAATAAAGGAAATAATTTTCTTTGGGGAGGGACTAAGGTTACCCTTCCACTTAAGTCTAGGTACCCTGGGCATAGGTAAGGTGACTGTCTTGACATGACAGTCCAGAATTACTTGATAAGGAGCTAACTAACTCACACCCAGGATGACATCAAAATTGACCATATCTAGAATCACTAAGTCAACCCAGGTGCCAGACCCCATAAGTGTGACATTACAAGATCGATAAACTCTATCTACAACCACAGAGTCTCCAACTAGAGTAGATACATGTCTAGGGGCATCAAGCAAATCACAGACCATATCAAGTCCCATAGAGAAATATGTAGACACATAGGAAAATGTATACCCTGGATCAAGCAATACAAAAGCCATCCAATAACAGATTGAGATGTTACCTGTAATGAATGCATCTGATCCCTCCACCTCCGATCTGCCAGGTAAGGCATAACAATGAACCCGTCCGCCACTAGCCTGTGAACCTTCACGATCAACCTGTCCTGTCTGAGCTCCGCCCCTACCAGGCTGATGTCCACCTCTACTTGACTGGAATCCACCCTTTCTGGGTTGGGTGCCACCTCTACCAGCTGTGTGACCTCCTCGCCCAGTCTGAGCACGATTTTCACCATAAGATCCTTCTCCCCTAGTTGATGAAACTAGAGCCCTGAGAGGCTGATACTGAGCGTCCTGGCCACCCTGTCTAATTCTGGGATAGCTCCTCTTGAAATATCCCGTCTCACCACACTCAAAGCATCCGCGGTCTAGCGTCGAACACTGATAAAAAATTGAAGAAGTTGAATAACCACTATAGTCTGGAAATCTGGCCTGCGAACCCCCTGGCTAACTAGAAGAGTACTGATTGGCCCCTGATGGGCCTCCAACTAAAGTCTGCATGGCTGACTGAACAGGGTGTCCCGCGTAGTCCTGGGAACTCTAGGCCTTAGAGAAAGAGCCACTGAAACTACCACCCTTTCGAGTCTTCTTCTCTGCGTACTTATTATAACCATCCTGCCTAACACCTTCGACGGTCCTAACATGATCCGCCACTTCCTGAAAGGAAGCACGTTAGGCCACAAGCTGAAGAGATGACAACTGAAGAGCAGTGTTCAATCCTTTCACAAATCTCCGAACTCTTTCCTCCTCAGTGAGTAATAACCGGGAGCATAACAAGACAGAGAATGGAACTGGGCCTCATAAGCCAGCGACTGATGAATTACCCTACTCAATATTACTAAATTCATCACACCTCTTGTCCCTCAAGGTACGAGGAACATATTTCTCTAAGAAGACCTGATAAAACTGAGTCTTTGTCAATGGAGGCAATCCCGCTAACCTACACTCCACAAAAGCCCTCTACCACAACTTGGCATCACCCAAGACCTGGAAGGTCACAAACTCAATGATACGCTCAAATTACACCTTTTAATGGCATAATGCAGATGTTGTCAAATATAGTAACCCAACAGGGTTGGGGTCGAATGCCACAGAGAACAATATGTAGGCATTTAAGCAGATTAGGAATTATAACCAACAACAGCTAGGCCAAACACATCAATGGTGGTTTTTAGATATGGTTTTAATAAAATACGAAAATATAAAATCTAATCTAGAAAGCAAGTAAATTGATCAATGGCCACAAGAATGGAATAAAGGAACTACTTCTCAAGTAACGATCCAATATATTTCACGAATTACAGATAATGGTAATATTATGTTAATTAGCCTCGGATAATGACTCTAAATTAACTTCTCCCGAAGATTAACTAGACTACTTAATTGAATATCCCTAAACCAATTAGGAGCATTAAGAACACCCGACTATGGCTACAAGTGATATCGCCTATTCCTAGGTCAGTTTCCGTTAGATGGGGTTTAACGCCCCAAATTCATGTTAATTATTCTATCCCAACCCCGTTCTTCCTCTTCCGAGTTTCAAACAAAATAAATGGGCGAGTCCTAGGGTTAGCTACTCCCTTGAGAAACGTTGAAGAACAAGAATAATTAAAATAACAATAACTTACTTGATTAACAATAATGTCGATCAATAAATAAGCACAACAAGAGTTTCAATCTCAATTGTCACCAAGAAATTCCCATAAACAAGGGTTGAATAAAAGAAAGAAAATATACATAGGAACCTTAGCCTCCAAACTTGTGTTTTCTGCCAAAGATGTCTAAGAATTGTGGCTTATGAAATATTTATAGGTGTAAAAAAAACCCAAATAAAATAACTGAATCCAACCTGGACGGGAAAAAAATAGTGGACTCCAAATAATATTCGGAGACCGCCTCTGCTCGCGATAGTTGTGCACTAAAGTTGTGAATTCACGTATGCTCTTTTGCCACGTATCTTTTTGCTTCAATTCAATTTCTAACTTTGTAATAAGTTACTTTCTCCAATCATCAGCCCATTATAATGTTCCCCACTTCTTTCCTTTTTTTTTCTCTTTCTTTTTCTTTTCTTCTTCTTTCAACTCAACGTGACCTGTTTCTTATTTTCCATTGGCTCTACTTTCTTTTTCTTCCACTTTTTATTCAATTTTTCTCCAAATCTCTTCATCTTCACACCGCTATATTTCTACACAGTAAAATATAATATTAAGCACAAATTAATATAATTAATACTCAAAAGACAATTAAAAGTACTAATATGTGAGGCAACAATGGCTAACTATATGCAATTTTTTGCCGAACAACACTCAACACCATGCTTCTCCACCACCCCATCTGATGGAGCCTCTCATGACAGTCCATGATGAACTCATACGCATCCTCAGCCTCAGTGCCATAGAATACTGGAGGCTTCATTTTAGTAAATCTCCAAAACAAATCATGCTCATCACCGGTCAACACCGGCCCTACCACTGGTCTAGGAAATACCTCAATTCCTGGAGCCTCATCTAAACGTGGGGACATAGCTGCAGAATGTTGTACCCCTAGAGCACGAACTCTGTTCGGAGCCTGACCACCCAATCTCACACCCCGGCCAGCTGGAACCGCTGGTAGCACACCTGCCTCAGTCAGACCATTCAACAGGTCCAACACTTAGCCCATAACATCTGTCACCACTGGAGCAGCCACTATCTGGGCCGAGCCGGGTGTTGCCGCAACCTTCGCTACCTCATCCGGAACCGGCCGGTTCTCGGGGGACCCAAAGACGAGCCTAACCGGCCACGAAACCCCGGCCCCGGGCCGGCTGTTGCTGCTCCCCTGCCACGGCCAGGGCCACTGCTTCTGGCGTGATCTCCACCGCGAGCTGTAGCCCCAGCGCCCTGCCCTCCATCGCGAGTTGCGGCCTCAGCGATCGGCTAGGGTATCTCGTTTGCTGCTGCTGCCGCCGAATGAGTCCTCACCATCTATGAAAGAATAGAAAGAAAAGTCAAATACCAATTTTACTAGTCCAGATACCAATTGGAATCAAGTAACATGAAAGAAAGAAAGAATTTGAATTTTTCCAGTGTCCCATAGCCTCTCGAAGATAAGTGCAAACGTCTCCGTACCAATCCACAAGACTGTACTAGACATGTCCTTGTACAACGAGATCGACGAACCTAAGGCTCTGATACCAACTTTGTTACGACCCAAATAGCCGTGAGTGGCACCCACACTAATTCCTAGTGGGCGAACCATCCCCTTACCCAATTTATCCGCCAATTATCATTTAATTAATCAATTTTAAAACATTCAAGAATATAATAATAATAATAATAATAATAATAATAATAATAATAATAATAATAATAATAATAATAATAATAATAATAATAATAATAATAATAATAATAATAATAATAATAATAATAATAATAACCAACTGTCTAGTCATGCCATAAATAAATATAAGGTGCGAAAATCCTAACTATTACAACCCCAAAATCCGAAAGTCATCGTACAAGGACTCTAAAATATAACTGTCTAAAGAATGAACAACTGTCTATAAATGTAAATAATGTCTGGCATGAAAGTAGACATCAATTAAGAAAGATTTTCATGCGGCATAGTATGGATAGAAGCTCACCCTCAGATCTAATCAGGAACTGGCCTCAAGCTAAATATGAGTCTGGAAGATGTCTCTGGCACACAATCTGCACTCAAATAAAAAGTGCAGCAAGGTAGTATCAGTACAAACACTATGTACCGGTAGATATCATAGGAAGATTAAGATTAGTATCATGCATACATTCATAAAATTAACAAGATAGGCAGATAGGCACAACAACACATAACAAAATATTGTCATAGATAGAAATCAACCAATACAGGAATAAGATAAGTCTAGCCACAACCCTCAATAAAATAATATAAGTTTGATGCAATGCAATGCAACAATGATAGTATCACAATCGTGTACTCACATGCTAAATGGTAATGTTTTCCCAGATATACATGACCTGCAGGGGACCCATGGTGTCCATGTACCACTCGCTCCGGAACTAACCTTAGATCACGAGCCCATAACTAGGCCACATCCTCACGCCCCTGTCAAATTTGCCTTTATATATATATATATATATATATATATATATATATATATATATATATATATCTGTATTTTATCATAATATGCATCTCAACGTATTTCCAGCCAACAATCAATATGGACTATGATCAGCCGTCAATATCATGTCAAGAAATACAAGGCATCAAGCCACATGTCATATCGAGACTCCAGTAAATGAACTCATCGACAGCATGAATATGTAGTCATCTCAATCAACAAGAAGAGTATATTTGAACTCCTTCCTTCTCACAACAAAACAATTACACCTCGGGTTTTCAGTACATAAAATAATGGCAACAAGCCCACATAATCAGTCAATCAGTACCAACCCAAGAAATTCCAACCAGACTTCCTGTCCGAAGACCTGTATATGCTTTCTCCCATCAATTCTACCACATATACGTTCGACTAATCAAAGTCTAACTCAAGTGGACCGTAACCTATCTTAGATGCAGAACTGGAACAATGCAAGCTACTACCCAACAGCTTTTCCCTTCCGTAACGCTTTGGAACGTTTAAGGTCTAGCAATGTAATGCTAAGTGAGTAATAAATCATCTACTCAAACAAGAACAACAATTGGGGAAAAAAACTCAATTACTTCTACCCTTTTCAAATGGGCGAACGATCACTTATTGCAATTTCATCATAATCTTAGTCCCAATGATCGTACTATCCCCAATTCATGGGTTTCTAATCAATTCCACCCCTTTCAAGCAGTTTTTATGCTAAAGTTCTCATTTTTATTACAACCCTAAGTATCAATATGCAATTTCCACCATTAATAATCAAATTCTCATTCTAGAAAGTGATAAGCTACACTCCAAGATGAATATACAACACTAAAATCAACAACCCATCAATTATTTGAGGGTTTACTATTTCTAGGGTTCGAGTCTTTCATTCACCATTAGAGGACCTTAAACTAATCATGGAGCTTAAAGATGATAATTGAATGAACAACGAAAGGGTTAAGTCTTACCTTCAAAAGGGAGTTTCACCCTAGCCTTCGAAAGTCTCCTCTCACTTTCTTGGAAACTGTTTTGGTGTTATGTGGGGAATTGCTTCGAAATTTGTGATATAAAAGTCAGTTTCCGCCTTCCGTCGACCGCTGCAACTCTCAATGTTCGCTGTAACTGTCTCGCTGTGGAACTTCTTCTACTACGGCGGACCTCGTTAATTCCCTGTCTCCCTGTGACGACGCCTCTCGCCCTGCTATGGCGGACTCACTGCAGTAGTAGTACACCCGCTACAGTGGTCACATCTGACCAATGAGCTCTGATTTTTCACCAGATTTCTACCCAAAATTTCAATATCAATCTGAGGCCCTACAGATGCAAACCAAACAAGCATATCAGTGTAAAAACATGCTATGGACTCAACTGTGGCCTCGTAATTCCCAACAAATGTCAAATTTACTAAGTCACCCCCTAACAGAAATAAGTCAAGTTTTCAAACAAGTGCACAATTATAATCAAAGGCCTTTATTTCAGAATTCTAGCTCCTTAAGTTATCACTAGACTCGCTCCTAGTCTTGGGAAGGAACTAGCAGGGGTAAAAATGGTCTAAATGCCCATAACGACCTAGCATGTCGTTACAATCGTGACCCATAGGGGGATCATGAGGCCCATACATTATCGCTCCAGAAAATCATTGGATCATGGATCGCTCTGGTAGCAACCTCAGATCACGGTTTCCATACATCATATCTTATGTACCTGTCACTTTGACGACCGGACCCATTTATCAATGGAACGCGCTAAAGCATCATCACTCATCCAGAACTAGATCCCATCCGACTCACAATCATATCCTCAAATCGTATGCATAAGTACGTATAACGTATGAATATGGCATACATCAAGTCAAGAATAAGCATATAAGCACGGAATCCTTCCTCATGTTTATAATATCATAAAGGCTTCACCTTTTTACTTCCTTTTTACTTTAACGAAGATAGAGGAGTGATATGCATACAAATAGAGAAGACAGGCAATAACAATAAGAGACATAAAGTACGAGCATCAAACCCCAATCATAGATCCAAAGGATCATACTATTCTATCTGCTAGTGCCCAAAGCATGGCATTCAGACCAATTATACAATTGAAATTACACAAATACCCATAACATGATGACCAGTATCCGATACTGGTGGTTGTCAACTCATGAGTATCGGAACCCCCCTTAATTAACCTAAATCCCTCTTATTAGATTCATTTTAATCAACCAGACATTCAAGAAAGAGTTAAAGGTCTCAACATGCCTGGAGTTGCCGAATATCGAATCACAAAGCTGTTGTTGTTCCGCATAGTCTCCAAACGAACAAAGTCTAATCAAATAAAGATTATGTGTTAGAACACTAATCCAACAACACCCATATAGCTACATAATCCAAAACCCCCAAATTTAATGCTAAAACTAGGATTCCGAACCCAAAAGGGCAAAACAGTAAATTGAGCCTAGAATCATGTTCCTCATACTTGATATAACCCATAAACTGAAAATCATCCAATAAGAATCACTAATTCGTGCTCTATTTCTAAAACCCCCAATTCTTAGATTGGGTTCCAAAATCCTTTAATATTTCTCTTAAAATCAACATTCTAAGCATGGGGTTTTCATTCTAACCATGAAAATAATCATAAAGTAAATTTTGGAGAGTTACGTACTGATTCTTCCTTGAATTCCCTTCAATTCATCTCCAAAATTGCTTTCAACTTAAGGGTTTTAGAATGAAAGACTTAAGGAAGAAGACACTAAAAGAACCACATTTTGCTCAGCAAATTGCACACGTGCATACCCAAGTTCGCACTGGCGAACGCGCACCGGCGGAAGAGACCTCGCCACGGTGCATTCCCACAAAATATCCCAAGCTCACAGCGGCGGGGCTCAGCTCGCGGCTGCGCACACGCACCAGCGGAAAAATCTTCGCAGGGGCGGACCAAGGCCTACCCAGCTGTCCTTCGCTCCTACGGGCCTCCTCTCGCCAGAGCACATCTCTAGGGGCAGGAACCCGTTCGCCCTTGCGAGAATACCAGAATTAGAAAAATCTGGTTATTGACTCTCTCAACCGAAATCCCGAGACTCACCCCGAACCTCCCGGATACAAACCAAATATGCAGACACATGTAAAAACGCACTATGAACTCACACGCGAAATTCCCAACAGAGGTCTTGTTGACCAAGTCAACCCCGAACAGGCGAAAACCAACTTTCCAATAAGATGACTAAAATGCCCCCAAGACCCTTGGGAACTGAACCAAACACTAAAACAACCTACATTCGATGTTCCGAAGCTAATGGAACCGACAAAATTCCCAAAATGACATAATACCCCTGATGATGCCGAAAGTCAACCCAACACTTAAAGAGTCCTTAACTTAGCAAATTTCCAATCTTAAGAGATTACAACCACCATGGGGATCATGCCAACCATGCCTACTACACAATAATCCCAAAACAAGCAAAGGGGCAGGTTCACCAGGTCAAAATAGGCAAAAATGAGAAAACATCCAAAACAACCTAATAGGTCGTTACATTTTCATTACTTTACTACTATGTATAAGGGAGAATACCCATTTTTTATAGTCTGCGCGTTTTTTTTTTTTTTAACTATTGTTACTCCTAATTGTAAAATTAATGGCTTTGTGAATCTTCACACATTTTAGTAAATTGTGAGAACTTTAAGGACTTTTTCATGCCACTAAAAATGATGATGTTATGGAAAAGGTTATAGAGGCCTCACAAAGCATACTCATACATATTTGAATCTTTTATGTAGAAATATTAGTAAATTTGTTTCAAATTATGTTTTTTCCTTAAGATCTTATTCATTATAGACACATAAAGAATTATCATGTCGTTCAATTCTATCTTAATATAGGCTTGATTATTGAATTAAAATATTATTAATATAATATTAGTTATTATTTATTGATGTTATTTACCATTTATCATTTTCTATTTTAATTTTTATTTGTCCATTTAGTAATTTCTTTTTAATTTTCTCCTACAATCTTGCGGTACATGCTGACGTACATAAGTAATCTAATAAAGATTTCACTTAAGTTTGGATTAAGTTTTAAACTAAGAAAATAAATATATAACTTATATCATTGTTAAATACTTCAAAAGTGTAAATTACAGTCCCTCCGTCTCAATCAAAAAAATGAATTCCGAAGTACGGTAGTCAATTAATAAATTTTACGTGCGCACACTATTGGCATAAAATTTATTTACTAAATTAACAGAGTAACTATATAATATTATTTTTATAAATTCTGGAAATATTTGAGAAAAGAATGTAGTTAAAGAAAATACAATTTGATTTTCAAACAGTAATAATACTAGACAATTTCCCAAAATTATATTTTTTACTTTTATTAAAATATTTTGCAAAATATCGGATAATCAGTATTTTATATAGTTTAGGATAAAATAGTAACATTTAACATGAGAAATTTATTACAATGTATTTCATAAAATGGTTTATTAAATTAAGAAAAGGTAAAAAATGTTATTTTTTAACATGCAGCTTTTGGAAGGTAAAAGAAAGCTTAAAGTCAAAACAATTAATTCTATTGACTTTTCAGTATTTTTTGTGATTTAATTTGAAAGAACATCTACAAATTATTCTTGTAATATCAAGGCTTTTAATTATATATATTTATTTGTTATTTAGCTTTATTGATTTCATCATGCAACAATATTTGCGCATCAAATATATTTGACATAATTTGAATACTATAATATCTTTGATAAAAAAAGTAATTAAAAAAGTTAGCCAATATGGATTCATTTCAAAGAACGAATAAAATTAATTTAACACATGAAAACTCAATTCGGATCATCAAATATTTTAATCTGAAAAAATTTAAGCAAAATGAAAATTAGAAGAGCTTTCAAATGTTTGATTTTTTTTTTTTTTTAAATCTAATATGCTAAGAAAAATACTTTTCTTTAATTTTCAGGTACATTTTTGTACTTTAATAGTTTAGAAGTCTTTCGAGGTATTGGATTGATGTTACAAAAACAAAGAAGGGAGAGAAGAAAAAATTTAAAAGATATCTACAAATTAAAATTTTAACGTCGGTTGGTGGACTCGAGCTTAAACGGCCAAATGACACCAATACTATATATAAACGAGAACACCAAAGATTTGTCATCCTCACAGCCTTGGTAGGGGTAATATTGAAATTTCATTATGTGGGCACGTGGCTGTTGTACTTGGCTATTCTGTGTATTGCCTTTTTTTTTTTGTCCTTATTCATTTTCTTGAAATTCCTTTATGATTGAACTATGAGCCTGTTTGGATGGGCTTATGCCTATAAAATTTTTTAGCCGTTATAAATTAAAAAATAAGTTGGGGTAGTCTAACTTATTTTTTTTTGCTTATAAGTTGTTTTTCGAAATTATAAAAAATTCAAGCTTTAGATAAGCTAATTCAAATGGACCAAATTATTTTTTTAAGCTTATTTTAAGCACAAAATGACTTTAAGCTGGCCAGCCAAACACTCAAAAAAACTGAAAACAACTTATAAGCAACTTATAAGCAACTTATAAGCCAATCCAAACGGGCTCTATAGTGGAGAAGTAATTTTAGTTCATACATATTATATACTCCCTCCGAATAAAAAATAGTGTCTACTTAGCCATTTTCACACCCTTAAGAAAATACAAACTCCTACACAAAAATAGGTAATTTAACTAAACTGTCCCTAATTAAATAGGTATTGAGATTTGATCACATAACACTTAATAGAGGCAATTCTGAAAAAACAAGGTTAATTCTTTCTTGATTTGATAAGTGAGCACTCTTTTTGACAAAAAAAAAAGGCTAAATGGACACTCTTTTTTATCTGGAGGGAGTATTCCCTCTGCCTCAATTTATGTGATACTTTTCATTTTCCGATATTCAAACTGCATGAATTTTGACTAACATTTTAAGATGTATTTTTTCACGAAATTGATATGAGAAAAGTTGCGACTTATAGTGCCTTTCATATAGTTTTCAAATAAATAAATTTTAATCTTAAAATATTGAGTTAATGAAATGAATTTTAGCTTAAACATTTAGTCAAATTGACTCTCAAAAAGCGACCTTTAAGAAATCACCCTCCTCTCGAAATAAAAAAGTATTCAAATTATCTTAATTAAATAGTATCTAATTTTTTGGTTATATAAAAATTCATACATCTAAATAAAATATAGTATTAAAATCTAAAAATGAGTTCAAAATAAGCAACAATTTGAAGTAAAAATTCCATCAGCAATAAAAGTTTTTTAAACATACTTATTTTAAATTGTAATTATTATATAAGATTGTTAGTTTATGTGGTTTTTTAAGTATTTATTTTATCCACGACTAATTTCTCGATGCACCTTAATTTATGTTTTCCTTTAAAGAAAATCAAAACCCATTCTTTTATGGGTTTAATAAAAAAAAAATAGTTGGTACAAAATATTTGAAATTACGTAATTAATATATTTATCATGAATAAGATATTTTCAAGAAAAATATATTTCAATTTTGGTTTTGGTTTGAACTTTAATTCCTTCGTATGCACAAGCCAAGTTTGTTTTTTCTTCTTTTGAAAAAATTGTATTACGAAAGGTTTGTGCAATGAATTTTAGTAGATTAACCTGGAGCATATAAAATGTTTTCAAGAATCAATAAATTGGCATCTTTCGGCGAAAAAAGGACACAAATTTTTTATTTTTAAAAAATATTGTTCAATCACATTGGGGATGAAGAAGAGGTTAAAACTATCCTAAATTTTGATAATTGTATATTTTTATGAGGTAATATATTATTCATGTTGAACCAAGTACAATCCTCACGTAATTAGCTGTTTTTATCTAATTAATTTTTTCAGAACTGAATAAAATAATTTGTGGACAATTTTATTCCCTTTCCTTTAATATATTTATGGTGCATTACAAATATTAAAAGTCAAAATTATTGAATGATGCCATATAGGGTTTGAAAATGAAGGTAGCTTAATCGGTCAATATCGAATTGTTTTTGAAATCTCTTGTTTGGTAAGAAAATAATTTCCGAGGTTTATTTTAATGAATTTAAGTTTTTTCTTGAATTTTTTCTAAACTTAAGCTTAAATCACAACATTTAACTAGATAACCCACGACACATAAAATAATGGACCAAAAATTTATAAATATCAAAAGAAATTTTCTCTATCTATAACTAAAAATCGCATGCTCACAGGTTCATAAAAAATGCTGAGTTGCAATTATCATAATTTATCGTGTTCGATTATACAGTATCAAATCAGTTGTGTCCTTTTGGTATTTTGAAAATTTTCCTACTAAACTTGCTTACTTATAAATAATGTTTTCTTTATGAGACTTATCCAATTATTTGACTAAGGAAATTTAATAATTATGAAATTTATCAAAAAAAAGGATTAACCACCATTAAATTAATTATGTGGTAGAAAAATATAACATAAATTATACTTGCTTAATTAAATAATTTTTTTATTTTTATATTTTGAATTTGGGCCCGGACTTAGTGTAACGACCCGTTAGGTCGTTATTGCGTTTTGGACCATTTTTCCCCCACTGACCCGTCCCCGAGCCTTATTAGAACCATTTTGATCTGTGTGAACAGGTGGCACGGTTCCCTAGGCATTGGAGTGAGTTTTGATGTGACTTTTGAAAAAAATTGGCTTTTAAGTGAAAATCGTTTGACTCATAGTTGACTTTTGGGTAAACTGATCTTTTTGGATAATCCATCTATTCAGACAGGTTCGGACGATCATTTGTGACTGATTGGTGGGCTTGGTTCGGTTCCTAATGCACTCGGGTATGTTTCGGAACTCATGTTGAAAAATCGATTTTGGGGTATTGGGGGTTGACTTGGTCAATGAGACCTCCGTTGGGAAATCAGAGGCCACGGGTGAGTTTGTAGCGTGTTTTTACATGAGTATGCATATTTGGTTTGTGTCCGGGAGGTTCCAGGATGGTTCCGAGGGTCGATTCAAAGTTTGGAAGACAAAGAGCCCTCTTCCTTCTCTCCGACACGGTTGTTGAGACACACGTTGTAGTCATGGGAAAGAAAAATGTCATCTGTGTGAAGGATATTGAGATAGCTTCTTCCTTCTCTGTGCGTGGGTTAGCCCTTGATCGGATAATTATTCTTATTTAAAAGTCAAACTGTTTGCAGCATGGGAGCAGATTCCCCAAAAAATCCCTGGGAACAATGAAAAAAAAAAGATATCTCGGTAACGAAAACTATAGGGGGCTATATTGGCGAGATCCAACGGTGAACAGCTGCCCAAAAGAAAAACCGCCAAGAAAATTTCTGGTGTCTGGTGACCGCAAAAGCCACTGACAGACCAGATTCTTATTTAAAAACCTTATGAAAACCCTTATTCCTCCCATTCTATATATGACATTTCCTTAGCATCTTAGAGGCGATTTGAGGAGGGTTTGGTCAGATTCTCATGAGGGTAAGTTCCCTAATCTTAATCTCTTTCATTTACCTTTTCTAAGTAAGAATTCATGGTAGTAAATCCATAGAACTTGGAACGATAAGAGAGGTTTTTGGGTTTCTTTCTTGGATAAGTTGTTAATTATAAACCCTTGACTTGTTGGAGGATTTTTTTTTTGTTTGTTTTTTTTTTTTTAACCAAAACAACCTAAGCTGGTGGTACTTTATTAATAAAAAATCAATCTGTACAATCAAAAAACAAACGAACAAAAATGAAGAAAAGACAGAAAGTGAAATGCATGCTAAGGTTACACAAAATCCTAATAACACTATAAAAGAATAACTACTTTCCAAGGGCCTTGCCTTGTATCCATTTTTCAGACCTTCAAGTCTCACAGGTGGAATTGATCAAAGTCACTTGAAGAATTCTTCCGGCATTCTTGGTTATGATAATCTTCCCATGCAGTGTTTGTTAGGATCTGCAATCACCTAGCATATATATGGAAAAACCAGATGATATGAACAACTGATAATACTCCTTTATGATGAATATGAAGCAGTGCACTTGTAATACAGATTCAGATCATGTGCATCCTCAATAAGCATTCCTCTAGCCTTGTATTTGCTGCTATACTCGGTAACAAACCATATGAACTTGCCATCAAACATAGCAGTGCCTTCAGCAGATTGAACAATCAAGTTAATACCACACACTGAAAGCAAAGCTATGTTCAGTTTTATCCCCTAGCACATTATGTATTATCCTGTTTGCTTTGCCTGTGAACTGAATCTGAAGTTAGGAGGTAGATCCTTTTCCAGATTGATTAGCCCCCTTCCTGCTGATGGAACTTCATGAAAGTGATGAAACTATATTGTACCTGCAAAATCAAAAACCAGGTTAGTGAAATAATCAGCCAGGCAGTTCCCTTCTCTCAGAACATGGATCACTTGTATCTGTCTGCCTTGTCTTAATTGTTGGATCCTCTTTACCACCAGTGAAATACTCCATGGAACCTCCCATATACCATCTAAGATCTTTTGCATTGTCAATGAGTCTGTTTCTACTATCAATTGAAAACAAAGATGATCAATACAATATTTCACCCCTTCCTTAATTGCCACAACTTCAGCAATAAGATTAGTAGTATCAGATAGTCTCCTTCCCACTGCATACATGAGATCACCACTATGGTTTCTTATGCAAAAAGCTACTGAACTTGGCCTAAGATTGCCCCTTGAAGCACCATCAGTGTTACATTTGAAACTTCCTAACTTTGGTGGCTTCCATACTACTTGTTTAAATGATATTGGCATGCTGAACTTCTCCGGATGTTAAACTATGATAGGCCAGCTTCTTGGTAAATTCTTCATCAATGGAAACTTCTGTTGTGCAAAAGAATACATATTCATGTTAATCTCATAGAGCACCTTATTGACTGATACTGATCCTCCATGTCTCCATGTGTTTCTACTTTTCCAAATTTGCCATAAAACCAGAGCTGGGGTAGCCTGATAAAGAGGTTTCAGCCTGGCAATCACTGCAGTATTCCACCATTTCAAAACTGTTTGCTTAACCTGAACAAATGGACCTGATATTCCTCCTGCAGCACAAAAATACCTCCATATTTTCCTTGCAAAAGAACCAGTTAAGAAAAGATGATTAACTGTTTCAGGCTGAGTCTGACAGCACCAACATCTTGATGCTATTAAAATGTGCATCCTTTGAAGCACCTCATCAATAGGCAATTTATAGAACTAGATTCTCCATAGAAGTAGTGATATTTTAAACGGCAGTCCTTTGATCCAAAACATTGCACAAGATGGTGAAACTTGATCTCTTTGTCTGATATATCCCCATGCACTACTAACTGAGAAGTTTCCGAACTTGTAAGCATCCACCTTGGTTTATCTCTCTCTCGAGTTCTCACCAATTCCCCTAGATTACTTATGATGATCTCAACAATGTCATTAGGCAATATATCCTGCATTCTTGTTATATTCCAATGATCACCATCCATTAACTCTTCCAATTCTTCTACTGTTCCATCTCTTTGAAAGTTGGAAGGAAGTTTATCCTGCAGTGCTCTAATCTTTGACCAGTTATCAAACCATACTGAAGATGATCCATTATTAGGTTCCCACCAAATAATGATTTGTTGGTGGATTAAGCTTGATTAAGTTTGGAATTGATGAGTAGTAGATATATAAACATGATTCCTTCATTATTAGTGACCAATTTGTGAGATTTAAAATTAAGGTTTATACCCAAAATTGGGGGTTTCACCTAGAATCTGAATTTGAGTATTCCATTATTAATCTAGCTTCTAATTGATGGGAATTGATCACCTAGAGTATTAATTCCATGTTGAGACTTGTAGATTCCTAATTTCTTTTTTTCAGTTCATAAACCCCATTCCATAGGTTGGGATTTGGGTCTTGAATTAGAGTAAGGTTTGAATAATGATTCTTCTTGATTCTAATTCCCTAATTCAGATATGATTAGACTTTCATTATCACGAGGACCAAAGGAAGGGAAAGACTAAGGTTTGACTGTTGGAGATTTGTTGTTCGGCTTTCCAAGTAGGTTACGGTTTACCTTATGGTGAGATGTCGATTAGCAAAGCGTATGTTTAGATGATATTATCGAAGAATGCATGTAAACCTTTGGGTATGATGTTGGTGTCACTACCCAATTTGGCTAAGGCGGGCACTTACCTTTCCCACCACGGTAAGTAAACCCTCAACCCAACGAAAAGAAAGCATAAATTAATAAATCAATTAAGCGGAAAAGAATATTCACGTAAGTCTTACGATATTAAAATAGAAAAAGTGCGAAAATAAAGAAATACACCCAGGGTCTGGTCTAAGCCATACAAGAGCATCGAGAATTCGAAACACACAATTTTGGAAATATAATAATACATCAAATCTGTATATGTCTCAAAATGGAAAGGTAAGACATAAATAAGGAGGAGCCTTCAAGGCAACGGGCATCTCATGTTCACCCTATAGACTAGAAGCAGTCCTGATAACAACTATCAACCACGGGAGACGGAAGAAGACCTAACCTGGAACTCTGCACTCATAAAAGAATGCAGCAAGTGCATGTCAGTACAAAACCACAGTACCGGTAGGCATCATAGGCCGACTAAGTATAGCTAACATAATTCAGACGATAAAGTAAGATAGGTAGATAAATTAACAAGTATAAGTAAAACATAATCAGAACCAACTACCCTTCATCACCTAGGTAGAAACATCTAAACCCAAGTGTGCTAAGTCTCAATATGTCCGATCCGAAACCAACATCACAAGTACAATACCAAATCATCACAATATGAGCCATGATGCAATGCAATGCAATGCAATAATGTATGAATGCAAATGCAATGCTATGTACACATGTACTCCGGACGGAATACTTCCACATCTCGGTAGCACAACCTAAGGTGACTCGCGAAGTCGAAGTGCTACTCGTCCCGGATCTTTGCCCAATAGATAGACGAGACTGCGATCTTTGCCCACGTAGGGTTTTCACCACACTACCCTAGGGGACCCGCAGAGTCCATGCACTCACTCAATCCACGATTTCGTGACAAACATCGAATATCGGACGCTCACATCACTCTCATCCAAACCGAGCCCAGCTCATCACAGTGTTTCATCAAGTACCAGCAATGTATCAACAATATATCATGAAGGATGAGAATGCGTGCAGTGTATGTATCAACTTCAATAATCAAATCAATATCACAAGTACCAAACATGGGCACGCCAACAATATCATGAAAGACTACACAAGTCATATAGAACTATATCCTCATTTCAACATCAACAAGTAAGGTACTACAATATCTCAATCACGATGGAACAACAATCCCCATTATCTACTATCAACACGTGGCATCAAGCCAACAATAATAGAACAATTAAGTCACAACACAACGGGGTGGCTATCCCCAATCACACAACAGGGCCCAACCTAACACAATATCTAACCCAACTTCTTACCCGAAGGTTTACATGATGTCTCTGACAATATCATCTAAATATATGCTTCGCTACACGAAGTCTCACCAAGGGTAAGCCATAACCTACCTGGATGGCCAAATAGAAAAACACTAATAATCACTCCTTATCCTTGCCCTTCCGCTGAGCCTCAAGATCAAGAAAGTCTAGGCATATTTGAGATCTAGATTATAAATCATGAAGATTGATACCTATATTACTATCATTCAATTTAGGTCAAAGCCAACCCTAGAATTTGGGCAAACGGGGCCCACAAGTTCATAATGGGAAATTCGGCGGTAAAATATCCAATTAAACACAAGTTGATCAAAAACCCATCAACTAATTGCTAAATTGACTGAATGATTTCTCCAATTTCGAAATTCAAGCAAAACCCTCGATTTGGGTATAAACCCTAACTCTTAGATTCAAGAATCCAACATTAATAATGAAAGATATATATGATTAACAACCTTATATACATCATAATCTAGCATAAACCTAATCAATTTCATCATTTAAAAACCTAAGTAGAATAACCATTAAATCCACTTTTTATCCTCCATTACTAAGGAATCAAGGAAAAAGGGATTCTAAGATGATTACGAATAAGGAATTAGTAAGGAGATTAGCAGGACTTACCACCAAGAGTTTTCCCCAAGAATCTTTTAGAACAGTTCCCAAGAGCTCAATTTTCGTAATGGTAATAAATGAAAGACTAAGGGCTTTTAATACATACTTAATGAAAATAACAGGCCTGATACCGTTACGGCAGTATGGGGACCGCCACGGCACCATCTCCCCGACATCCTCTCAGACCAACGGGACGGTCAGGACCAAATCAAGCTTAGCTGCCCCAGCAGCCATCCCACCGCTACGGCGGTGCCGCTGGGACGGTACTGGTGCCGCCTTGGTGGACACCAGGTACCAGAATCCCAATTAATTTTCAAGTTCCAACTGAAATCTCGAGGCATCTGCTCACAAACCACATGCACAGAACCACATAAAAATACGCTACGAGCGCACTCGTGGCCTCAAAATTTCTAATGGAGGTCTCCTTGACCAAGTCAACCTCAGATACCTCATTTTTAACTTCCCAACCCAAGTCCCAAAATGCATCCGGGTGCATTGGGAACTAAACCAGATATACACACAAGTTCTAAATGACCATCCAGACCTCTTAGAATCGATGAATTTTCAACAAAGGTCCGTTTATCCAAAAGTCAACTTTGAGTCAACTCTTTTTCACTTTAAGCCAAAATTTCACAAAAGGTCGCCTGAATCAAATCTAGATACCTCAGGAAGGGTGTCACGGTACCCTCAGGTAAAAAGTGAGCTAACCAAGCTCGGAAAATGGTGAAAGTGTTACGTTTCAGAAAATTCTCCGTTAGCGTACAGTGAATAGATGAGCGAGGGGTATGATGTATACGAGGTTTGGACAAGTAAGAAATAGTATTTGATGATCCTAACTAATATTTTCAAAGACATTCGAGTTAAGGAGAGAAAGTTGTCAAGGGAAGCGAGGCATATGTTGAATAACGGATAAGAATTTCGAGTATTGAGCTAATGGTGTATGAATGATGCCCTAAGGAAGAGTTATAACGTCCCTTAGAATGTTAATGAAGTGATAAACAAGTGTTAAGAAGGTTCCATAAGGATCGGAGATCAAACGAGTCGACGAGACAAGTTTTGGAAACTTGGGCAAACCTACGGCCAGACATACTGGCCGTATAAAAAGTATGGACCGTATGTCCAACCGTAGATCCAACCCAGAATACCATATCTCACTGGACCAGATCTACGGCCAGACATACGGCCCGTAGAAAACATACGGACCGTATGTTGGTCCGTATAATCTGGTCGGGCCTGAAACTAAATTAATATAAGGACCTCCCTCATTTCATTTTCATTTCATCTTCACTCCTCCACAACTCAAGAAACCTCTAGAACATTCCAAACACTTAAAACATAAGAAAACCATAGAAATCAAAGATCAACAAAAAGAACTAGAGTGAATCAAGTGAAGGAAACCTCTCTAAAGTCATCCAAACCAAGAAATCTCAAGAAAGAGGAAATAGGGTTTTGGTGGAAAGAGGTGTAATACCAACCAAGGCTTGCTTCTTCATCATTTAAGGTAAGTTTCATGACCTTTCTATGTTATTTGAAGTAGTAGTAAGTTGAAACACATGGATTGTAGCAGAGTAGGGAAGATGGGTCATATATGTGTGAATAGAGCCATTAATGAGTAGTAGTGGAATTGAATCATGAAAATGGATATGTTGATGTTATAAATGCGTTATAAATGATATTTAAAACATGGAATAAGTATTGGATATGAAAGAATGCGATGATGGACTTTGGTCATAGTTATGGAGGGTTGTAGTGAAATTATGAATTGTGGGCAACGTAAATAGATGATGCTTATTGTTTACGATATTGTGATCGTTGTTATGAATGTTGGAAGTTGATATGGAATATGGAGGAAAGTAGTATAAACAAAGGAAACGCTGCCCAATTTTCTTTAGCCTTAAGAAGTGCGTTCTTGTAATTTCAAAGCTAATGACAATACGAACTCTCTGAAGGTAAAGACGCAAGCATTAAAGGAGAACGAGTGTTTATAGAATAGTTAGCGACAAAGGTAATGAGGCTAATCCTTTCCTTTCTAAGGCATGAGTACTATGGCATGAATTTCCTCTTTTATTTCGAATGTTCCATCTTCAAGAAGACTATGAGTCAGCGTTCACGAATAGCCATACGAGATAAGAAATATGTTATGATGATGATAACGATAATGACAGCTTAAAGTCTAGAGATGCTATGGTTGATGATATGATGTTCCAATTAAGCTAATGAAGCTATCTATAGCCATTGATGTTGATCACCATATACACTCACCTTATGCTTGTTCCTTCAAGGTGAGGCAGTTTACTTATGAATGTTCCATAACGAAGTCGGGGGTCCACGACCTTACGTCACCCCGACACAACTATACTTGCCTTCAAGTTCTAATGTATAAATTGATGATATATGTATAATGATAATGAAAGATGATAGATGCCATGACGTGTTCATAAAACGAATGATAGTGATAAATCTATGATGAGGTATGGTGTATGATGACAAATGCATGATATATAATAATAATAATAATGTGATTCCACCGCGCCTAATTGGCCGGGCATGTCACCGCTAAGGCGGGCTGCATACGATTCCACCCGCCTCTGTATGCCGGCATGTCACCGCTAAGGTACGCATGATTTCATCGAGCCTGAGGCGGGCATGACACCACTAGTGGGCGGCATATGATGGTTACCCGGACGCGGGTTACCGACGTGATAATGTATGATTGATACGACGATGCATGTATGGTATGATGATGTATATGCGATATGATAAAGTATGCGTTATGATAATGTACATGATATGCTTATGTATGACGAATGTATATGACATGTAATGATGCTTAAAAGAGGACGCAGGTTGTATCTCCATCTCATGACTTATGATATTCTTATTATGCTTATTTCATTCCTGACTTACATACTCAGTACAATGTTCGTACTGACGTCCGTTTTCTTTGGACGTTGTGTTCATGCGCCACAGTAGCAAGGAGACGGTGCCGATCCATGAGCTATTAGTCGATTGCGAGCACTCCATTGTCCGGAGGTGCCACGATTATTCTTTTTTTGTACATATCTATATATATGTTCATGATTGGGCATGACGGGGTCCCGTCCCGTCCATATGTCTAGTATTCTAGTAGAGGCTCGTAGATACGCATGTGTGGGTAGTATGGCCCCATGGTCTTCATGTATATGCATGTATATATATATATATATATATATATATATATATTATTTTGATAGCCGAAGGGCTTACGTTTATATAAGTAAATGTGTTGCAAATGATGATAGTTTTATATGATTATGAGCATATAGTATAAATGAGAGCATAGAAGTAACAGAATGAGCGGTGTTCGGTGGTTAGCCCCGGATACCCGTCATGGCCCTTAGTTCGGGTCATGACAGAAAGTGTCAGAAAGACTATAACGACCAGTTTGGTCGTTACATCCGATACCAATTAAACCATCGCTCGTCCTCGAGCGAAGAAGGAAAAAGACCGGGTAAGTACCTGAATCAGTGAACAACTAGGGATATCGGCTACGCATGTCGGACTCAGTCTCCCAAGTAGCCTCCTCGACAGGACGGTGCTTCCATTGCACCTTCATAAAAGTAATCTTCTTCGACCTTAACTTTCGAACCTGCTTATCCAAGATTGCAATAGGCTCCTCATCATAGGTCAAATTCTCATCAAGTAATATTGAATCCTAACGAACAATGTAAGTACTGTTGGTTTGGTACTTCTTCAAAGATAGAAACATGAAAAACCAGATGAACTCCCGCCAAACCTAGCGGCAAGGCTAACTCATAATCAACATCACCCATACTATCAATAATCTCAAACGGGCCAATATACCTGGGGCTCAACTTTCTCCTCTTCCTAAACCTCATAACACCCTAAATGGGTGAAACCTTCAATAGAACCTGGTCACCAACAAGAACTCTAAATCTCGGACCTTCCGGTCCACATACTACTTCTATCGACTACGAGTCGTCAAAACCTTAGCCTGAATAACTCTCACTCTATCAAGGGACTCTCGTACAGATCTGTACCCCAAGATCGAACCTTAAACCCATCGAACCAGCCAACCAGAGATCTACACCTCCTACCATATAAAGCCTCAAAAGGCGTCATGCCAATACTCAAATGATAACTGTTGTTGTACGCAAACTCTGCCAATGGTAAGTGCTGATCCCAATGACCACTAAAATCAACAACACACGTTCTCAACATGTCCTAGAGCACCTCAATAGTCCGCTCGGACTAGCCATCGATCTGGGGATGAAAAGCTGTACTGAGATCCAATTGGGTACCCAACTCCTCATGAAATGCCCTCCAGAATCGGGAAGTGAAGATAGTACCTGATCAGATACAACAGAAATAGGAACCCCATGCAATCTCATAATGTCCCGAATGTACAACTTGTCTAACTTTTTCGCAGTATAAGAAATCTGAACCGGAATAAAGTGAGCGGACTTAGTCAACTGATCAACTATCACCCAAATAGAATCAAATTTGCCCAGGATCTTCGAAAGGCCCACAACAAAATTCATGGCAATCCTCTCCCACTTCCACTCGGGAATAGGCATCCTCTGAAGTACACCGCCTGGTCGCTGGTGCTCATACTTTACCTGTTGATAGTTCCCACACTTAGCCACGAAATCAACTATATCCCTCTTTATCCGACGCCACTAATAATGCTGGTTAAGATCACGATACATCTTAGTCGGCCTCGGATGAATGGAATATCGAGAGCTATTAGCCTCGAACAAGATCAACTGAATCAAATCTCCAACACGAGAAACGCACATATGCCCCTTAATCCTCAAAATGCCCTCAGGATCAATCACGACCTCCTTGGCCTCACCCCTCAAAACTCTATCTCGAATCTTGCTCAACTGAGCATCCTCAAACTGTTGAGTCCTGATCCAGTCCAATAAGGATGACCTCACCTCTACACAAGCCAATAAACCCTGCCTGGGCTAAAATATCAAGGCGAACGAAACTGTTGGCCAGAGTCTGAACCTCCATGGCCAATGGACGCTCGGAAATAATCAAACGAGCTAATCTCCCCATACTTACTGCCTTGCGACTCAAGGCATCAGCCACTACATTGGCCTTCCCGGGATGATAAAGAATAAAGATGTCATAGTCCTTCAAGAGCTCCATCCATCGGCGCTGCCTCGAATTAAGATCTCTCTAGGTAAACACATGCTGAAGGCTATGGTGATCGGTGAAAACCTCACAATGGACACCGTACAAATAGTGCCTCCAAATCTTCAAAGCGAAGACCAGGACCAGCAACTTCAGTCATGGGTAGGGTAATTCTTCTCATGAATCTTCAACTGATGGGAAGTATAGGCTATCACTTTACCCTCTTGCATCAACACAACACCCAAACCCATACGCGATGCATCACAATTTATCGTGAAATCCTTACCCTCTATGGGTAATGCTAAGATCGGGGCTGAACTCAAAAGAAACTTTAAATTTTGGAAGCTCTCCTCATAATCATCGGACCATTGGAAAGGAACATCTTTCTGAGTCAATCTGGTCAAAGATGAAGCAATAGCCGCAAAACCATTCACAAAGAGCCGGTAATAGCTGGCAAAACCCACAAAACTACGGACCTCAGTAACAGTTGTAGGCCTCGCCCAACCCCTCACAGCCTCAATCTTTTTTAGGTCAACCATAATCCCATCCTTAGACACAACGTAGCCCAAGAATGCCACAGACTCTAACCATAACTCACATTTAGAAAACTTAGCAAACAAGCTGTGCTTCTTCAACAACCTAAGAACTGTATGAAGATGGCCCTCATGCTCCTCTCTACTCTTGGAATACACCAAGATATCATCAATAAACACAATCACGAAGGCATCAAGGAATGGCCTAAAGATGCCATTCATCAAAGTCGTAAATACAATCGGGCATTGATAAGCCTAAAAGACATCACTAAAAGTGCATAGGGGCCATATCTCGTCCGAAAGGCTATCTTCGAAATATCCTCAGCTCTGATCCTCAATTGGTGGTAGCCTGAGCGCAAGTCAATCGTCGAAAATATTGAGGCACTTTGAAGCTGATCAAATAAATCATCAATGCGAGGCATAGGGCACTTGATCCGAATGGTAACCTTGTTCAGCTGGCGATAATCAATGCACATCCTCATGGTCCCATCTATCTTCTTTAGAAATAACACAGGAGCACCCCAAGGGGAGACACTCAGTCTAATGAACCCCTTGCTCAATAAATCTTGCAACTGCTCCTTAAGCCCTCTTAACTCGGCAGGTGCCATCCGATATGGCGGAATAGAAATAGGACGAGTGCCCGGATCCAAGTCAATGCAGAAATCAATGTCACGATCGGGTGGCATACCTGGCAGGTTAGACGAGAATGCCTCTGCGAACTCACTCACGATAGGAATGGACTCAAAGAGTAGAGATGCAACAGTCATGTCTCGCACATGAGCAAGATAGGCTAAACACCCCTTATTGACTAACTTCTTTGCCTGAAGGAAGGAAATGATCTTTTTCGGAGCGAGACTAGGAGTATCCCTCCACTCAAGCCTAGGAATGCCCGGCATGACTAAGGTTACTGTCTTGGCGTGACAGTCCAATATCGCGTGATAAGGAGAGAGTCAGGGCATCCCCAATATAATATCAAAGTCCACCATATCGAGAATCATTAAATATACCTCAGTGTCATACCCCATAAAAGTAATCAAACAGGACCAGTAAACTCAATCAATAATCACAGAATCTCATACTGGAGTAGACATATGAATAGGTATATCTATGTTATCACAAGGCGAATCCCAACCAATGGCATGATATGCAGACACATATGAATAAGTGGATCCAGGATCAAATAACACGGATGCTGCTCTATGACAGACAAAAATGGTACTTGCAATAACAAAGATCTGAGGCCTTTGCCTCGGGCCTACTCGAAAATGAGTAATAATGGGCCCCACTATGCCCAGTCTGAGATCCCCCTCTCGCACTCTTGGACCCATCTCTAACTGCTTGGGATCCACCTCCAGAACCCCGAGAACCACCGCCGCCTGACTAAGTGCCGCCCCTCTGTGAAGCACTACCTTGACCACCAAATGATGTCGGAGTTCTCTGTGGCTGATAATCCCTTCTGGGCCAGGAATACCTCCTAGAAATATGTCCAACCTCTCCACATGAAAAATAGATCAGAAGGGGTGAAGGCTGATAAACTGAAGCTGAGGACCCGGATAAAACAACCCTGTCTACTAGCTGAGAAAATGAACTCTCAAGAGCTCTCTGTCTGGGTGGCTCACTGGAAGAAACCTGCAAGGCTGAGTGCATAGGGCGGCCAGAATATGGCTGATATGGCCTAGAAGACTAACCGGCGCCCCTCGAACTAGAACCACCATAACTCGTAGTCTAACGCGGTCTCTTGTCACCACTACCTCCAAATGTATGGGCCTTAGCAGCCTCAACCAAAGAAGCATGCTCGATGATGAACTGGAAGGAAGTCCCCATGGCCTCCATCTAAAGGAAAGGAATCTGAAGAGGACCCACTGACCCACTAACAAAACGCCTAATCCTGTCAGGCTCAGTAAGGATCAAGGAGGTGGAATAATATGCCAGATACATATAACAAGTCACATAGGCCTCCACAGTCATACATCTCTGCTGTAGATGTAGAAACTCCTCTCTAAAAAATTTGGGCACAAACTTCTCAAAGAAGGCTCGGTAGAACTGAGTCCAAGACAGGGGACGAGAACCCTCAGGTCTGCAAGCCACGAAATACCTCCACCAAGTGGTAGGACACATAGTCAAATCCATGGGTCTCCACGATCCCTATCCAATGCAGCAACTCATGCATATCCAGGATGAACTCATAAGCGTCCTCAGAAGAAGTACCCGAAAACCTCGGCGACTCAAACTTCCGGAACCTCCCAATAAGATCCTGATCAGACACGGGCATAGTAGGGCCCTCCATGAGACTAAGATCATCACCAGGAGCGGGTACCGCATCAATACGGGGAGCCATAGCTGCAGCGGGGTTTGTGTCACGACCCAACCGGGGGGCCGCGACGGGCACCCGGTGCTAACCCACCCGGGCACCTCTTAACATACTTTCACATTACATCTAGGTGAGCCACATAGCTACATCATACTTTTCGTCCAACAATCACACTAATCCCATTGGGCAACAATACATTTATATCATCATTAGCAACTATGCCCATACCAATGAACATAAGCCGATGAGGCTAACAAAATGATATCCAAAATATAGGCCGACAAGGCCAAACACATCTAACCATATACACATGTCTACGAGCCTCTAGGGAGAGTATGTCATATCATATAGGCGGGACAGGACCCCGCCATGCCCATAAATATGTACACAAAAGAATAAGGACCGAAAGCCGTAGCTCCGAATGAAATGGAGCTCCGCTATGTAGTCCGAGTAATAAGGCTTGGATCAAGCTTGTCTCCGGCCATCGCGGCATGACGCAACGTCCACAAACAAAAGGACGTCGATTTACGAAAATGTACTGAGTATGTAAAACATGATCAACATCAAAATGAAAGCATAATAGACAACATATGAAATAGCATAGGATGGGAGATAGTAGTATCATCGTCATAACACTTACTTGCCTTCCATAAGGACATTCATTTCTATTGCGTATCCGTGTACATACCTCTATATCTGTATCCGTATCCGTACTCATTTACATTTTGTATCCATTTTCGTATTCGTAGTCATATTTCCATTCATACTCATATTCATATCATATACATATCAAATAGATTGCATGTACATAGCATACCCGACCATGAAGGTTCGGTGTTTTACATACCTGGCCCTACCAAGGCTCAGGGTTATCCGTACCCAACTGCAGTGGTGCACGCGTAATATATATATATACATATCTATTCTACCCAGCCATATAAGCTCGGGGTTTCATAGTAGCCATACATAGGCACATATACATAAAAGCTCATAGGCATCTTTAGCATCATTACTATCGTCGTTCATTACATCTATCCCTAGGGGATTACTCATCATATAAGGAACTTAGTACAATCGTAACATGTCGAGAATCATGAGCTTAGCAACTTTAAAAGATAGAATCATTTGGAGGACATCATGGGCTCATGGAAGAATAGATATTTGGCCAAGAGACCATGCCTTATGAAAGAAGGGTTAGCCTTACATACCTTTCCGTTCAACTATTCTATCACTTGCACGTTCTCCTTCAATGCTCACGTTTCTACCTTCATTAGAGTTATACTAGCATTAGAAAATCGATAGCTTAGCATACATGACTAAAGCTAGAGAAAATTGGACAACATCTCCTTTATTTATGCGACTTCCTCCATCATATATCAACTCCCAAATATTAATAATAACACTCACAACATCATAACAATAGCCTTTATTCTCCTACATTATCGTTACTTCTCAATTCCCTTCCAATCATCCATATTCATGGTCATAACATACGATTACGTTCATTCATATACAATGTCTATTCCATGTTCTCAATATCATTTATAACATAATTATAATCATAACGTATCAATAAGCATGACTCAACCCAAACTATTACTCAAAAGTGACACTATTCCCACATTCATGACCCATTTTCTATTTCCTTCTATAATCCAAGTATTTCAACTTTTCAATACCTTAAATAACATCAAAATACCATAAAACTTACCTTAGATGGTGTAGGAATGAACCTTGGGTGCAAACACTTCACTTGAGCAAAACCCTAGTTTCTCCTTCACTTGGATTCTTGTCTTGGATAAACTTTAATGAGTTTCTTACACTTGATTCACTTGGTTTGATGAAGTTGAACACTAATATCTCTTTAATTCTTGTGGGAGAAATGTGGAGATATGTTCTAGAGAGAAGGGGTGTGAAAGGAAAATGAAATGAAATGAAATGAAACTTGGTCCCTTATTAATAACACCAAATCTGTCCCGACCAACTTCTATGGACCAACATACGGTCCGTATAAATTATACTGACCGTATGTCTGGCCGTAGATTTGGTCCAGAGAGGGGTGCTAATCTGGGTTGATTATACGGTTGAACATACGGTCTGTATGTTTGGCCGTATAATGCCCAGTTTTTCGAAGTTCATTCTCGTCGACCCGTTTGATCTCCAATCCTTATGAAGCCTTCTTGACACTTGTTAATCACCTCATTAAAAATCTAAGGGACGTTATAACTCTTCTCCAAAGTATCATTAAATCATCATTAACTTATTACTCGTAAATCCTTTCCGATACATATCGCATGCCTTGCCTTCTCTTGGCAAACTTTCTCATCTAACCTTGAATGTCTTTTGAAATCTTACTTAGGGTCATCAAATGTCATTCCTTACTTAATGAAATACCGTACACTTCGTACTCTTCGTTAGTCTATTCACTGTGCATCAACAAAAAAAATTTCGAGGTGTAACATTCTTCCCCCCTTAAGAACATTCGTTCTCAAATGTTAAGCACTCGGGAATTCTACGAAAATTTCGCCAGAGTTTTCCCTGTAATATGGCACTATCATCCTGTCACAACAGCCCATAATAATAATGCCTCACAGGGCTACAACATAATAGCAATAGAGTTTGTCCACACACGACCCAAATGCATAAAAAGAAAAACATACATACCTTATGATCTTGATGTCTCATCTTGGATCTCTTCCGAGGGCTGAAATAAGTGCGGGTACTTGGATTTCATAATTTCTTCTGCTTCCCATGTCATTTGTTCTCGGTTAGTGTTTCTCCACAAAATCTTAACTGAGGCCATTTCTTTATTTCTAAGCCTCCATAAATTTTCCGAGGTGTAACATTCTTCCCCCCTTAAGAACATTCATCCTCGAATGTTAAGCACTCGGGAATTTTACGAAAATTTCACCAGAGTTTTCCCTGTAATATGGCACTACCATCCTGTCACAACAGCCTATAATAACAATGCCTCACAGGGCCGCAACATAATACCAATAGAGTTTGGCCACACACGACCCAAATGCATAAAAAGAAAAACATACATACCTTATGATCTTGATGTCTCATCTTGGATCTCTTCCGGGGGCTGAAATAAGTGCGGGTACTTGGATTTCATAATTTCTTTCGCTTCCCATGTCATTTCTTCTCGGTTAGTGTTTCTCCACAAAATCTTAACTGAGTCCACTTCTTTGTTTCTAAGCCTCCATAAATTTTTCGAGGTGTAACATTCTTCCCCCCTTAAGAACATTCGTCCTCGAATGTTAAGCACTCGAGAATTCTATGAAAATTTCGCCAGAGTTTTCCCTGTAATATGGCACTGCCGTCCTGTCACAACAGCCCATAATAACAATGCCTCACAGGGCTGCAACATAATAGCAATAGAGTTTGACCACACACGACCCAAATGCATAAAAAGAAAAACATACATACCTTATGATCTTGATGTCTCATCTTGGATCTCTTCGGGTGAAATAAGTGCGGGTACTTGGATTTCATAATTTCTTCCGCTTCCCATGTCATTTGTTCTCGGTTAGTGTTTCTCCACAAAATCTTAACTGAGGCCACTTCTTTATTTCTAAGCCTCCATAAATTTTCCGAGGTGTAACATTCTTCCCTCCTTAAGAACATTCGTCCTCGAATGTTAAGCACTCGGGAATTCTACGAAAATTTCGCTAGAGTTTCCCCTGTAATATGGCACTATCATCCTGTCATAACAGCCCATAATAACAATGTCTCACAGGGCCGCAACATAATAGCAATAGAGTTTGGCCACACACGACCCAAATGCATAAAAAGAAAAACATACATACCTTATGATCTTGATGTCTCATCTTGGATCTCTTCCGGGGGCTGAAATAAGTGCGGGTACTTGGATTTCATAATTTCTTTCGCTTCCCATGTCATTTCTTCTCGGTTAGTGTTTCTCCACAAAATCTTAACTGAGTCCACTTCTTTGTTTCTAAGCCTCCATAACTTTTTCGAGGTGTAATATTCTTCCCCCCTTAAGAACATTCGTCCTCGAATGTTAAGCACTCAAGAATTCTACGAAAATTTTGCCAAAGTTTCCCCTGTAATATGGCACTACCATCCTGTCACAACAACCCATAATAACAATGCCTCACAGGGCCGCAACATAATAGCAATAGAGTTTGGCCACACACGACCCAAATGCATAAAAAGAAAAACATACATACCTTATGATCTTGATGTCTCATCTTGGATCT